>NC_042998.1:104776147-104823647 GCF_006345805.1 Octopus sinensis | reverse complement strand
ACAGCCACTCCTGCGCCTCTTTTCTCTTTTTCTCTTTTACTTGTTTCAGTCATTTGACTGCGGCCATGCTGGAGCACCGCCTTTAATCGAGCAACTCGACCCCGGGACTTATTCTTTGTAAGCCCAGTACTTATTCTATCGGTCTCTTTTTTGCCGAACCGCTAAGTGACGGGGACATAAACACACCAGCATCGGTTGTCTAGCGATGCTAGGGGGTCAAACACAGACACACAAACACACACACATATATATACATATATACGACAGGCTTCTTTCAGTTTCCATCTACCAAATCCACTCACAAGGCATTGGTCGGCCCGGGGCTATAGCAGAAGACACTTGCCCAAGATGCCACGCATTTGGTTAGCAAGCTACTTCCCACACAGCCACTCCTGCGCCTATATATATATATATATATATATTATATATATATATATAATATATATATATATATATATATATATATATATATGAAATTAAATAATAAGGGTAGAAATTGATGTTAACCAATTAAAACCAGTGGCTTAGTATATTTAAAAATCCGAAGATTAAAAATTGTATTACATATAAACTTAGATATGTTTCGACCAAATATTGGTCCAGGCCATGTCTAACTTAATAGCACCACCTGATGGGATTATCGAAATATTATTTAAGTCAAGTTTTGTGGTATCATGGTTCATTCGAGTAAAGGGTTCTTGTTGAGTGAGTTGTATTCCAGGTTTAGGTGGCTTGTTTGGTATTCCTTGAAGAAATTTGTCCAGATTCCGTTTAAAGGTAATGGGATCCTTTTCTTCTTTGATCTGTTTTGGGACAATGTTAAATAGGGCAGGACCTATTGAAGAAAAGAAATTGTGTCGCGGAGTACCCATATGTTGTGATCCTGAATTGGGTTGGGGACGTATGGCCCGTGGTCCTAGCCTTGTATGAACCTTGAAGCTAATGTTCAGGTTGTTTGGGCAATGTTGGCGGTGCATTCTCCACATTGTGCAAATGATGTACCGCTCGCTGCGGCGCTGGAGAGAGTAAAGTTTCAAGGCTTTAAGGCGGTCCTTGTAATCTTGATCCGTTATGCCTTTAATTCGTTTAGTGAATGTCCTCTGTAGTGATTCAGTTTTAGAGATGTTTTGTTTTGTATGGGGAGACCACAAGGGGTAGCAGTATTCGAGGTGTGGCTATGTATATATATATATATATATATATATATATATATATATATGATCCCTTTTGTTGACCACCATACAGTGACTATCAACTTTTTAGGGAGCAATGGTGGTTTTGGTTGTGTTTTGGTGACAAGGATCGTCCTTGTTTCGCATACATTCGATCCTTTTCAAGATTAATCAGCCGAAATTGCAAGGATGATCCGGTTCTTGACTGAAGAATGTTTGTATCGTCTATTTGAATGTTTTGCGTTCTTGTCTCATTTTGTATTTTTTATATATATATTATTGCGGCGTACGTACACCTTATTCTCTTATATGTTTGTAAACATTCCTCTAAACTTTGTACGACTTCTACACACACTTTCTTTGTCTTTCTTACTTTGTACTTCACTGTCTCTGTATTTCTCTTTTCTCGCCTCCTTGATTCTTCGGTCTCCCCTTTCCCCACTCTCTCACATTTCTTTGCCTTTCTTACTCTACATTTCACTGACCCTGTCTTTCTTTTGTCTCGCCAATCCTTGGCACGCTCTCTCTCTTCTCCCCATCCTTAATTCCTTTTTTCTCTCTCTTCTCCCCCTCCTTAATACCTTTGTTCCTCTTTTTCTCTCTCTTCTCCCTCTCTTTAATTCCTTTGCCCCTTTTTTCTCGCTCTTCTCTTTTCACGTGACCGCTGGCCTTTCCGCTTCGGATCAGCGCCACGATAACATCGTATTCTCCGTCTGCCGTAAGGCATTATTTTTCAAATACGCCAGCTAAGTTCAACTCGTCTAAGTCGAAAGACGCCTGTTGTTATGTCCTGTTATTATTATTATTATTATTATTATTATTATTATTATTACTATTATTATTATTATTATTATTATTATTATTATTATTATTGTTTTGTATTTATATTCGTATTATTTTTTGTTTTTTGTATTTATATTCGTGTAACATCGTCCGTTTTTCTGTCCTTGTTTCGTATACATTCGATCCTTTTCAAGATTAACCAGCCGAAATTGCGAGGATGATCCGGTTCTTGACTGAAGATTAGAGGCTTCGAATGACCCGTCCGTGTTTTTTGTATCGTCTTTTTGAATGTTTTGCGTTCTTGTCCCATTTTATATTTTATATATATATATATAATATATATATGCACACAAACACACACACACACAGACACACACACACACACACACATGTGTATATATATATATATATATATCAAGGTAGCGAGTTGGCAGAAACGTTAACACGCCGGGCGAAATCTTAGCGGTATTTCGTGTCTTACGTCGTTCTGAGTTTAAATTCCGCAGAGGTCGACTTTGCCTTTCGGGGTCGATAAATTGAGTACCAGTTGCGTACAGGGGTCGATCTAAGCGACTGACCTCCTCCCCAAACATTTCGGGGCTTGTGCCTAGAGTAGAAAAGTGTATACACATACACACACACCACACACACATATATATATATATACATATATATATAATATATATATATATATATATATATATATATTCAAAGAGCAATAAAGATTCAAGTTAATTTAAAAAAATTTACTTGAATATGGTACCTAACTTAGATGCACCAAAAAAAACTATACTGATTTAACAATACAGTAATGTGGGGTGATTATAAGCGAGAAAGAAGCAACAAGAATGGATAGGTATTTAGTACGATCGTTTCATACAAGGACAGGTTTTATTAAAAGTTGCAAAGATTACAGCATATAAACGAGTCCCGTACTCATCAGCTAAAATACATGTAAGTTCTCTAGACATCCTAGTGTTTGAGGCTATACTCATGAAGTAATGTAGATAATTAAACAGATTTCTAAAGTTCAACTTTAATGAACTTTAGAAATCTGTTTAATTATCTACATTACTTCATGAGTATAGCCTCAAACACTAGGATGTCTAGAGAACTTACATGTATTTTAGCTGATGAGTACGGGACTCGTTTATATGCTGTAATCTTTGCAACTTTTAATAAAACCTGTCCTTGTATGAAACGATCGTACTAAATACCTATCCATTCTTGTTGCTTCTTTCTCGCGTATATATATATATATATATATTTGCATATATATATGTATGTATATGTAAGTATGCATGTGCGAATATATATGTAATTACGTATACATGTGTTTGTATGTGTGCGTGCCACTATTTCAAAGGAAAAAATTACGACAGGTATAAATTTCATTTCACGCCCTTTCTCTCCTTTATGGCAGTTATAAGTACTTATGTGGTCTAGATGTTTATTGTAGACATGCACCCATGCATGCACAGGTTTACATACACAGACTTGCTCACACACACGCACACACATACACACATGCACACACATAGAGGAACATACGCACCCGCGCACATACACGCGCGCATGTACGCGTCAACACTACACTTATAGGTATATGGCCAGTTGTGTGTCTTCATTGCTTTATCAGATAAGCGAGAGTAGCACTTTTTTTCTAGGAAGTCCAAACTGACGAGGAACGATAATAGAATATTTCGTTTGCTTAGCTGCTAAAGTAGAAAGCAACTCATCAAATCAACTATAGAATTACCATAAGAATAGACTGTTCCTTATAATAGAAGGGTGCACTACACAAAAGCTACCAAATGAACGACAGGTCGTTCATTTGGCAGAAACGTTAGCACGCCGGGCGAAATGCTTAGTCTATTGTCGTCTGCCGGTACGTTCTGAGTTCAAATTCCGCCGAGGTCGACTTTGCCTTTCATCCTTTCGGGGTCGATAAATTAAGTACCAGTTACGCACTGGGATCGATGTAATCGACTTAATCCGTTTGTCTGTCCTTGTTTGTCCCCTCTATGTTTAGCCTCTTGTGGGTAGTAAAGAAATAGGTAGTTGTGTTACACATAGTGATTAATTATGGCCATCATATCACCCACAAACAATTACAATACGATGGGCTTCCGTCCAATAAGTTTCATACACAGAACTTTGGTCAATCGAAGACTGCTAACGAAAGAAACCCCTTTGGGGTGCTCCACAGCCTAATCGAAAGAGGAACCACATAATTGTAAAGCAAACATTGCAGCTTTACATCTGTACCTGTAATATACGAGGTGGTATCAAAAGATTCCCGGACTGGTTATGTTTAATTTTAAAAAATGACTTAGGCGCAGGAGTGGCTGTGTGGTAAGTAGCTTGCTAACAAACCACATGGTTCCGGGTTCAGTCCCACTGCGCGGCATCTTGGGCAAGTGTCTTCTGCTATATCCCCGGGTCGACCAATGCCTTGTGAGTGGATTTGGTAGACGGAAACTGAAAGAAGCCTGTCGTATATATGTATATATATATACATGTGTGTGTGTTTGTCCCCCTAGCGTTGCTTGACAACCGATGCTGGTGTGTTTACGTCCCCGTCACTTAGCGGTTCTGCAAAAGAGACCGATAGAATAAGTACTGGGCTTATAAAGAATAAGTCTCGGGGTCGATTTGCTCGACTAAAGGCGGTGCTCCAGCATGGCCGCAGTCAAATGACTGAAACAAGTAAAAGAGTAAAGAGTAAAGAGTATTTACCTAAGTTTTAACTCCTTGGAAATAGTCACCTTGCGCAGCAATACACCGGTACCAGCGTTCCTACCACTTTTGGAATCCGGCCTGGAAGTCATTTTCCGTAAACGAGTGAGGACCTTCTGCGTTTCGCTCTGGATTTCCACAACGGTGTTAAAATCGCAACCTTTGAGCTGGTTGAGGAAAAGATGAAAGTCCGCGGAAGCAACACCATGTTGTGTTTTGCGATAAACTCATGAGTGAGGAGAGCTCGATGAAGAATCCAATTCTTCGCGCTTCACAAAGGCGGTCGCTTTCGCCGAATGCCCTCCCTCAAACGCTTTAAAACGTCATGATTGACTGTACAATACCACATTTCCAGGGGTGACGCTCGTGGCAGGTCATTCAGATCGGTTATCGTCTTCCAGGGACGTTCTTCCGGTTTCTGTGTCACTCGAAACATTGCGTACAACACATACATACATACATACATACATAACAAATACATCAGCCTCTGTGTGTGTGTGCGTGTGTGTGTGTGTGTGTGTGTGTGCATGCGTGTGCGTCTGCCTGTCTGTCCACTGTGTATGTATGTATGTATGTATGTATGTATGTATGTATGTATGTATGTATGTATACACGCAGGTAGACACGTATTTGAGTAGGTACGCATATGAGTATATGGGTGTATATGTATCAATGAGTGTGCTTATTTTTGTGCGTAGTGCATCAAAGAGAGAAAACAAATTGGTAATTCGTTAGTATGTTACACTGAGTTGCGTCCCTTTATGCAAGTAATCATTATTGCTCATGCATGCATGCAATCGATGAAAATTCTCCTTGAAAGTTGTGCTCCTGCATAGTTGCTGGCCCGTGTTTGACACCAGTAATGAAATAAAGGAATACACTTAAGTGAGTGGATGTGCATTTAAAATTGAACGCATAAAAATCCAACTTGTGTCGTACATATCGCAGTAAAGGAAAAAGCGTATAATTTGACGAGCAGTATGTTCAATAGTTAACGCTATCGTTGAGACTGCGAGGAATTAAGCCTCTCATGTCGTGGAAGGGCCCTTTCTTTTAATTTGTGTTTTTTTTTTCGTGCAATTAATCGAGGGAAGTCATAAACACCATCGAAGAAAATGTGATGCGGTATTCGTTTACAGTTCTTTACTTCGTTATGGACAGTCTACAGAATAAGTACCAGTTAAAGTGGGATCGATAATAACGAATATACTCTCCCCATCCCCGCTAAATGTATAGGTTTACACTCATTTGAGAAATCGGTATGATGCTCTTCCCTGGACAAATGATATGAGAAAGAACCTAAAATGCATTTAATTGAGCCGGTCCACGTTTAACATATACAGAATCAATAGATATAGTGAGTGATGTAATAAAGGGCACCAGTGATAATAACAATCGCGGTAGTAATGAAGAAAAAAGTCTCTTAATTAATAGTACTTGAATATTATTAATAACAGTTGTGTATTATAAGATATTCACTCAACGGCAAATATTTTAGTGCTTTACCAGTAGGGGTGATAACTCCGGACGTGTTTTGCAAATGACGATGTTGGTTTCAAAGTTTTGATACTATGACAGCAATTTCGGTGCAGAAGATAAGTGGATCACATTGACCCCCCACTCCTCGACTGGTGCTTATTTTATCGACCGCGAAAGGATGAAAAGCAAAGTCAACTTAGTAGAATTTAAATTCAGATCATAATTTCGGAAGAAACGCCATCAATCATTTTGTCCGGCGCAATAACGATCCTGCCAGTTCGCTGCGTAATTGGTTTCAAATTTTAGCACCAGGCCAGCAATTTCCGGTGAGAGGCTAAATCAATTACATCGACCCCAGTGCTCAACTAGTACTTACTTTATTGACCCCGAAGGAATGAGAGGCCAAGTCGACCTCGGTGGAAGTTGAACTCAGAACGTAAAGTTTGAAGAAATGCTGCTAAGCAATGGATAATATTAATACTAAATGGCAAGAGCAGAGCGGTAGATTAAAAGAATCTTTAGAGTGTCGGACAAATGATTTACATTATTTCTTCCGGCTATTTACATTCTGAGTTCAAATTCTGCCGAGATCATCTTTTACTTCCATCCTTGTGGTGGGTGGATGATAAAGTTAAGTACTTGTAAAATGCTAGAGTCGAGGGTTATCGACTATCGCACGTTAATATCTACTTTTATTAAAATTATATTTTAGCTATTTAACACTACAGCACTTCACCATACAGAATAAGCAGACAAAATATCATTAGTCGAAAGAAAATCGAAAATTCGATGCTATTTTGTTTATTTTTCTAATATTTAATAGTAAACCATAACTTTAATTCGAGTTGACTTTTCGAACGAAAAACGAAAGGAAAATGTTAATCTATTTGTTGACAAGTGAAATAAAGTGACAGCGATTTCCTTTCTTCAATTTATTAGTCTATTATCTTACCTAGCAGTTCAATAAAAGAGAGAAAATTTGTCAGAAACACCTTATAATTAGTTGACAGCTACTAATTAGCTTCTATTATAGATAAGTACAGATAATTATTATCCCACAAGCGGTAAATTTATATAGAATTCGTTACTAGTCTCCAGATATCATTTCTCAAGGGGCATTACTCTACTTGTTTTAGAATATTTAAGGGAATGATAACTGGTTTCAGACGTACTATTTTATGAAAAAGTTAAGAAAACGGAGTAAGTCAGAACCAACAAATAATTAAAGAAACCGATATAAAGAAAATCTTGCAGTTTGTGATTTATTCTTTATTCAAAACAACAAACATACATATTCTCAACTCCGCTATATATCATAGCTCTCTACATAAAAGTGAAATAATATTAGTACCATTTTTCTCAAGCGGCGAGTTGATGGAATTGTTAGCACGCCGGGCAGCAAAATGCTTAGCGGCATTTCATCCATCGTTTCGTTCTGAACTCAAATTCTGCCGAGGTTGACTTTGCCTTTCATACTTTCGGGGCGGGGCGATAAAATAAGTACCAGTTGAGCACTACTCGGCGATTTTCACAAACAGTCAAACATACATATTCTTACACACATACATAAATGTGTTTATCACCACTAGAGTGCAAATCATTGATATTTCGACTGATAGTGCGACATTCTATTGACTTACAGAAATCTCTCAAACCCCTATTACTACAGTTACTGAGGATAGAAGTTCTAATCTAGTTAGAGACAATATTGTATGAAATTCCCAGGTAACCATAAATGTAATCGATTAAGTTGTTTTTAAATCAACATAGCTATTATTAATAAGACATTGAATGTCATGAATGATACACAGCCCCACACAACTCCGCTATATATCATAGCTCTCTACATAAAAGTGAAATATTACCATTTTTCTCAAGCGGCGAGTTGATGGAATTGTTAGCACGCCGGGCAGCAAAATGCTTAGCGGAATTTCATCCATCGTTACGTTCTGAACTCAAATTCTGCCGAGGTTGACTTTGCCTTTCATACTTTCGGGGCAGGGCGATAAAATAAGTACCAGTTGAGCACTACTTGGCGATTTTCACAAACAGTCCAGTGCAGTTATTCTGAATTGGCCATGTACTTTGGCGAGACTACAATCTAAAAACGTTTTGATATCATTCATAATCAATGACCTGACTAAGCTATTCATAAATATGACCTAGATTAGGCTGTACTGATATCTCTTGTGGAGGACAAATGACATATGATCTACAGCAGCACTTTATGGAATATGCAGATGAAGGTTCTTCGAGTCATGCTGCAGGATAGGTAGAAGCTGCTGCATTCTTCTACAACTCACTTTCTGCAATTTTCTGACCATGGTTGATCCATATTGCATCTCACTGACTGATATGTAGACTCAATACATGCTCGATGTCTACAACATAAACTTCTCTGTCTGCGGGGGTTTTAATCCTTAAAGCTTGCATGCTTAAATATTTACTGACCAAAAGTGCCTGAGCTTTCAAAAATTGTGTAAACGTACTTTATTGTAGTTGAATATATTTGAAGGCAAAACCCCAGTTATGCGATAGAACGCCGACGTATCATATATATTTTGCTTTTAATGCACTTAATTCGCTCGAGTGATTTCTCTGTGGGAAACTGATCCTCAAGTAAAGAGATATATACTTACTTAGTTGTCTTAGTTATTGATTGCTTCTCTCATCACTTTGCAATGCAGAGCATCACCCAAGTTCAGGTACAGTCACTGTTTGAAATAACCATTAAGGATTCCCAACAGTTATGTTACATAACTATGTATTTTTCTTGTAAATTTATGTCAAATTGAGAATCTGTCTTTGAGCTTATTTTTAGAAACCAGATTATACTATGCAGTGATGGTTAAAATCATGTCAAATTTGATTCTGATTATCTTTTTATGATTATGCATAAGATTGTTGCGATAATTTAGGAAAACTAATTATAATAACGCATAGACATAATCGAGCATAGTCATTTTATTTGAATTTTTGAAATGGTAAATTATTATTTACTTGTCCTACTTGGAGTCACTACGTGTCGGTCGTTCTACCCTCCGGCTTTCTTCAGTTGCCCGTTGCACTCGCTAGTATTTCCGGAATTTCAATCCGAACCTTTAAGTGCAGAATAATGGGATTGTAATTATAAGCACTAACTAATTGTGAAATATCAAATATCATAGTGTATACAGTGGGAGTGATTTCAATCTTGGGTCACTCAAACTATATAAACTTGGGGTCAAGAGGAACGGACAGGCGACCTAACATGTAAGAGAATAATCGGAAAATACTCCTGGTAGAGTCAACAGAATGAGAATAATCTATCGTTCGTATAGTTATTAAAATGTTCAATTTGAAAAGATCATAAAATCAACAACCAAAACGTTGTGACTTGAAAATTAAAATGAAGACACTAGTCCACTCATAAGTGTCGAGTGAGCTAATTATGACTTCGAGTGTTTTCAGTAAGACTAAAGTGGTGCTCCTCGATATTTGAGTTTAGAGATATGTAGATATCGGGGAAATGATGGAGAGGAGATCTTAAAAAAGTTAATTTATTTAGGTGTCGTATTGCTATGTACCTCATCAGCTCAATGTTTCTATTTTCCTCTGTGTAGTTGGAGAGGGATGTTTCATTTGTTATCGGTTTTGTTGGTATTGTAGTTTAACTATAGATAACCCTAACTAAGCACATCCATGATAAAGAGTATATTCCTCGTCACCATCTTGTCATATTTTCCAGATCCATATTTTCCAACGGGTCTTTTTAACGAAACAAGATTGTAATTTAAGGGAGATTTGATTGCTATTTCTACCAAGTTGAGAGGCCACGTACAGTCTCCTTCGTTAGTGTGACAGTGGTAAATGTTAATAGTTGTTGTTGAGGTTATAGCGATGGTAGTGTGGCGGTGAGTCTGTTTTATTTCTGGTTTCTTCGCTCAGACGAAGCCCCTTGCAACGAGCCCGATCAACTTCGTTGGACAACAGATACTCGAGTCTCTTTTTGCTTTTTTCATATATTGGGTCTGAAAGATAGAATGGTGCTCATGGGCTTCGCAGGTTATCCATGACTAGTAAAACAGATGTCATTAATATTCCTCTCAAAACATTACAAATCTCCACTTGCGCATACGGTATGAGCAGAATGAGAGCTCCAAATGTATGGCGTTCTGAAAAAGAACTGAATGCGAAGTCTGGGGATACATGGATCCAAAAAGAATCCTGAGAGGAGGAGGGATGGGTAATTTTCAGACGTCTGTACAGGTGGTATTATTCAGCCAGCTCTGAGGAGAAATACCATTATAGTGAAGTGGGACAGAGTGCCTATGAGCAAGAGGCTGGAGCATCTCTGTGAGTGGCTTTATGTCAGTCAGTTGGATGATCCTTTCCTGGTTGCATGCGTGGATGTCTGTGTGTGTAGCAATGACCTCGTTCTAAATGTGAGAGAATAATGCTATGGAGGTTTCGTCTGTGTTTTGTAGAGTGTCAACAATCGTTGAAAGCTGAGGCATTTTCTAGTACTGAAAAAAAGGACATTTTTTGCCATTGCGGTCCCAGCTATGTTAAAAACGAGTTTTCGGCTGGAGAGGACCTCCGTGATAGTTACACCCAACATTTAGAGCCGTTATGAGGGCTCTACTCTTGTGCTGCTCATGATTAAGGGGACGTAGCGTGATGATATCACAAGTATGCATAAAGTTTTATGTTCAAATAAACTTTTAATGCAATGTTTTACGCTGGTGTTGAGATCTGTTATTAGTTTTTCTCCATCACATCTAGTTATTCTATAATAAAGCTTTTTTTTTGTATTATGGTATCAAAAAATCAGATGACAATGATTATCTGATTTATTTTCCAAAAGAAATAGATTGCTATAAATCAATGCTGATCTAATATTGGTAAAGTTAGAACAGCAGCCAATATAAAGTTTATTAAAGTTGTTTGCTATTCTGACAAACGACGTGACCTTGGAAAACTGTGTACACGATTGCCAACTGAGGCTATAGTGTTGTTTTAGCAGCTCCAAAGGTTAGTCATTGGTGATATTTACGTATAAACTCCATTTAAAATGAATGCATATAGACGTGCGTGAACAATCCAGACATATTCTGCTCCATTTGTGGCAGATATGTTGACATTAAGCAGCGACAAAATATAACTGATCTTGTGAAAAATCTATAGTTCACTTATTTTGGTGTTAAACTCGGTGATGGAGACAAACCTTGGGCTTCACAAAGTATGACACACTTGTTTCGAAGGGCTGAGACTCAGAAAAACCGGTAAGAATAAAGAAATGCCCTTTAGAACACCAGTAGTGAGGCGGGAGCGGAATAGCCATGTTGATGCATTACTTAAGTTGATGGATAGAGTGCAAAAAACAAACATACGATAATGTATCATAGTATTCCTGCGGCTATACGGCCAATTGCACATGGGGTGGACATTCTATTTCTTCCTCACCCCAACTTGTTTTGGAGAATATTACATCAGATAGTGATGAAGATGATAAATGTGAAGGAGAAATTGAAAGCCACACTCATGAAGAAGTCGAATTTCCTCAGTTATGAACACAGGAAAAACTCAATGATTTGATGTGAGATTTGAATCTACCAAAGGATGAAGCAGAACTTCCTGGTTCTAGGCTAAAAATGTAAAAGCTTTTGTTACCAGGAACCCTCTTCTCTTAGCAGCCTCAAGGGGAATACGAATTGTTACCATTCTTTGCTGAGGATATATCAATGGTGTTTTGCTGTAATATTCTAAACCTGTTAAACTGTTTTGAGATGGGGAGCAATCCCTCCAAATGGAGGCTATTCATTGATTCTTCCAAAAGGAGTTTGAAGTCTGTTTTGCTACACAATAGAAATAAGTATCTATTCCAGTGGCGCATTCTGTACAACTAAAGGAGACGTATGAAAATGCAAAAACATAATTTTATTAAATATTAAGTATGCAGAATACCACTGACAATTTTGTGTAGATTTCAAAATTGTAGGTGTGCTTTTAGGCCAGTAGGTAGGCTACAAAAACATGCCATGATTCTTATGTGAACGGGACAACGGAACTAAAGAAAAGCACTGAATGATTAACGACTGGCCACAAAGGAGAAGTTTGTTACTTGGATCCAAAAACATTCTGCATGCGCCCTTGGTTGAACCTACAAAAGTACTGTTATCAATTTTACACATCAAACTGGATTTGATGAAACTGTTCGTTGGATCGTGTTTGCAGTATCTCTGAAAAACATTCCCAAATATAACTAGTAAGAAAATTAAAGTAGGAATATTTGTTGGTCCTGACATTTGTATACTAATGAAAGACCCATATTCTGAGGAATCCAAGTCGGAATCTCAAAAACAGGCATGGTGAACTTCAGGTGTGTTGTCGAGAACTTTTGGGGAAACAATAAGTGTTCAAATTACAAACTCATAGTTGCTAAACTTAAAAAAATTGGGTGTAACATGAGTGTTAAAATGTACTTCATTCACTTACAACTCGACTATTTCCCGGAGAACCTTGGCAATCGAGAGATTTCACCAGATCATTAAAGGACTGGAGGGGAGGTGCGAGGAGGGGATGTGGAATGCAAACATGATAGCGGATTACTGCCTAAACCCTAAAGAGAGACTGCAATCAACTACCAAAAGCTGGAATGAAACCAAAGAAAAGGAAGTTTGAAAAGGAGTAAAATTGCTTTAAAGCCATGGTAAGTGCATTAAAAAAATATATTTAGTTAATACATTATTCATATCTCTTTTTATTGTTATTATAGTCATTTGTTCTTAATTTCATCATACTTTTATCTAAAAGTCTGCCACCAAAGGGAATGAAGATCAAGAAAAATCATATTTTTGACAGCCATTTGTGCAAAATCTGTACGTGATAATCTAAAACTAAAAATATTGTTCAGAATTTTAAAATATTGTTCCGAATAAAAAAATTGTTCCGAATAAAAAATTGTTCAGAATCACCTTATAAGTAGGCAATCATCATTTACTTCAATTAAGATGCAGACTTGTGTATTCTTTTGTCAAGGAAAAAGACAACCTTTGGAATCTCTTCGGCGAAGGTAAGTTTCAAGACACCGGTTCTTAGTATTGGTGTGGGTTTGGTTTATGGTGTGAGGTTGTGGAGGGATGATGTAAGGTTGTGAAAGAGGTCATTGAAGTATAGTAGGTAAAGAGTGTTGGAACAAAAACGAATTCTACTACAAACAGCTTACTGTTGCTTGGCTGTTCGATCAATTCACAGATGATTTAGAGGTGTTTTCTTAAATTTTGAACCGAATAGATGAAGATCATCATCCCCAAACCGATGTCTTCACTTCCTATGGGCTTTCTGGATCGTTGAGATATCTTCGTCACTCAAAACAGCTGTCACAGGCCAAGTGGTGCTTATTTATGGCAGTATAGCCACCAATGGCACTTTTATTAGCTACCGTCCCATGTTTGACAGAAAAGGAATAAAGTTCTCTCTCTTAACAGGAGAGGGTCGACTCTCAGTGTTGACCTTAAAGAGGTCGCTAATCTCCAACCACTCATATTTTCTGCTGCGAGTAACAAAATAGTTTTACTTGCATAAAACCAGCGAATACTTTTTCTCATGGACGTGCATTTCTACCCGAGCTCCTTCACCAGAGTGACATTACCGCTCACCTTTCTTGTGTATCTGCTGTAAAGCGGCGAGCTGGCAGAAACGTTCGCACGCCGGGCGAAATGCGTAGCCGTATTTCGTCTGCCGTTACGTTCTGAGTTCAAATTCCGCCGAGGTCGACTTTGCCTGTCATCCTTTCGGGGTCGATAAATATAGTACCAGTTACGCACTGGGGTCGATGTAATCGACTTAATCCGTTTGTCTGTACTTGTTTGTTCCCCCTGTGTTTAGCCCCTTGTGGGTAGTAAAGAGATAGGTATTTCATTTGTCTTTACGTTGTGAGTTCAAATTCCGCCGAGGTCGACTTTGCCTTTCATCTTTTCGGGGTAGATAAATTAAGTCCCAGTTACGTACTGAGGTCGATCTAATCAACTGGCCCCCTGCCCCAAAATTTCGGGCCTCGTGCCTAGTGTAGAAAAGATTATTATTACTATTGCTGGTGGTAGCGAGCAGCTGCAGTGGAAGCGGTGGGGTGGTGGTGGTTGAAGTGATTGCATTGTTGTTGCCGTTTTGCATGTCATTGCTCTTATTACTTCAACGTTTGGTCTTGTTGATGTTGTTGTTGTAGTCGTCATCATCGTCGTCGTCGTCGTCACTGTTGCTGTTCTTATTTCTGCCTTTGGTTTTGGTGTTTTTAATAACTTTCTCTTCACACTGAATGTTGTTATTGTTGTTGTAATTACTGATCGACAGGTTGTTGCTGTTACAAAACCTCTCGCCACTTTTCGTCCTCAGTAACTGTCAAAGCAACGATGCCCTGCTGTTTCGTGGGGGTGACTGGGAGAGGTGGACATTTTTTGCTTTGATAAGCAAAAGCTCCAAAGCAAATGACTGACTCAGCGTTAATGCTAGTACAACAAGCATGACTACCTCCCACTATTCCCCACTATACTTCAAAGAGAAAATTGTTGACATTTTTAGCAAAAAAATATTTGTTTGCACGTTGGGTATGACGAGGTAAAACAGCTTAGGTTTCACTCAATTAAGAGGGTACAAGGCCAGCAATTTCAAGGCAGGGGTAAATCGTTTACATCGACCCCAGTGATCAGCTGGTACTTATTTATCGACTCCAAAATTATGAAAGGCAAAGTCGACCGCGGCGGAATTTGAACCCAGGACATAAAGATGGACTATGCATTTTGCCCAGTATGCTAACAATTACGCCAGCTCGCCGGCTTAATGCTTTAAACAATACTATTTTCAAATTTTGACACAAGGCCAGCAATTTCGGGGATGGGAGTAAGTTTTGTGTATTGACCCCGAGTACTCAACTGATACTAATTTTATCGATTCCCGAAAGGATGGAAGGCAAAATTGACCTCGGTAGAATTTGAACACAGAACGTAAAAACGGATGAAATGCCGCGAAGTATTTTGTCCGGCGTTCTAAGGATTCTGCCAGCTCGCCTCCTTAATGCCATAAATAATATTATCAAACAAAATTCTAAATTTTGCCAGAAAATCTATGAAGTACGGTTCAAAATTAGAGGCGTTGATGTTCATAATCAAAGTAACTCACTAACAATTTGGTGGGAGGGATTTCGATATCATCAGCGCCAGTGATTAACTGCTACTGGTTTTATCGATCCTGAAAGGATAAAAGGTAAAGTCGACTTCGGCAGAATATGAACTTAGAAAGTAAAGACGCACGAAATACTGCTAAGCATTTTGTTCGGCCCGCTTTGGCCTATATAGAGATGAAACTTCAGCAATCTCTAGAGGCGCGAACAGGCACACCTTGGACAGGATTATTCTTTGGCTGATTTCTTGAGGATGATGGTATTTCATAGCATCATTCCTCTATGTGCTTTTGCCTTGTCTGTTGACCTTTCTGGTGTATGAGGCCGTTTGATACGGATGCCCTCATCTGTATCTCATACCGGACCGCTGGTTCATCCGGTATGGACGAGATGAGGATTTCCAGTACCTTTTTGAAGATATCCACATCTATAGTGTGTAAATTTCTTAATTTTCGCGGCAGGGCATTGAAGAGCTGTGGGCCTTTAAAACCTAAGCTGTTTCAGTACCTGTTCCTGGATTTAGAAAGAGTACAATACAAAGGCGTCCAGTTCGGGCAGTTGAATAAACCTCAATGCCAAAATTAAGTGCTAGCCTTTCCAGAATTTTCCCTATATAGATTATTAAATATATGTTGAATCTTCGCTCCAGGGAGTAAAGTCGTAGTTTTTGCGTCTCTCTCTGTAGTTCATCTCCTGCACTGTTACAGACCTTTTTAGTGTAGTTGGTTTGGACCGCTTCAAGCCCTGCTGTTAATATGGCACCATGAGAAAACCATAGCTGACAGCATTATTCCAGGTGCCTGAGAACAAGATCTTCCACAAGGATAACATAAGCCCTTAGTCTCTTGTCTCGAGGGACCTTGGTATCCATTCTGCAAGTTGTCTGTACTTTACTACCATCTTGGTAGTGTGCTTATGAAATGATTCATCATTGCGCATACTGGTCCCCAAGTGTCTCACTGCTCATGATTCTGATACTGCGGTGCCTTCGAGCCCTGTATATGCAGGCTGTAGTACATTCTTTTGAGCTGATAGAGCAGTGCTTGAAATTTTCCAGCATTAAAATGCATGTAGTTTATTTCTGCCCACTTGTATATTGTAATCAGGTCCCGCTCTAAGCTTGCAACATCGTCTGGATTTTTTATTGCTTATGATAATTTTGTATCATCGGCGTAGCTTGCGAAAGTGGCTGTCAGGGTGACCGTGGGAATGTCTTAGAGAGCTGTTATAAATAGTAATAGCCCCAAGATAATTTTCCTGTGGGACACCACTTAGAAGTTGTGTTTTCTCAGAGAGGGCACCTTTGGCAGCAACTTCTATCTTTTGAGAAGTCATGCAGTCACTCACACGGTTTCCAGCTATGTCACGGTCTCGCAGCTTGTGAATTACCATGCCATGACCTACATTATCAAAGGCCTTTGTATAATCAAGATATATCACATAGACATCTGCATGGTTAAGCAGCTGTTTCAAAACCCAGTCATACTGTCGTAGGAGTTGTGTGAGGTAGCTTCTTCCTGGGCCGAAGCGATGCTGTGCGCCGTTCAGTAAGTCATCTTCATCTAGGAACATTAACTGTTTCTTCTTGATGATTCGTTCTATAATATAATACAATTCAATATAATATAATTTAATATAATATAATATAATATAATATAACACAATATAATATATAAAATAATACAATATCGTATAATGTGTGTGTATGTATACACCCCCCACACACATATATATATATAAACCATTTGGCGTCATCCAGATCAAAAACATGCGGCATTCATGTCAAATGTGATACGGACATTGAAAGAAGGTGGAATAAGCAACCCCCAGATAGAATAGACAATCATTGCTAAAGGCAAAAAATACAGAGGATGGGGTACCAAATGTCAACTCTCTATTACTGAAAAATTAAACATACAATCAACAACTAACGTCCTAAACATTAGAAATGAAACCTTTTTCTCCCTGCATATATAGTCAATATTTTACACTCAAATATTTCATAGAGCCCCTTCACGCGAGGGTTGCCCTACCAGGATAGCCCCTTTCCTAAACGGGAACACACATAGCACACGAGCTTCACACAAAGAAGAAATATACTCCAATGACGAACTATTTCAGCAAACAAGTTTAAGAACACCATGCCCAGAACAAAAACAAAATAATGCGAAATAATACAAACAAATTAATCACAAAATTTACCCTAATGACAAATTCAAGGAAGGCTGTTTTCCACAATTGAGTCGAATACCTTTCTCCACGTAATCGGCCTGAAAAATTAAGATAGCAGGATATTTTCCAAATTTTCTTAACATGAAACCAATGGTAGCCTCAATTGACAAATAAAGAAGTTATATCCACCAATGTGTTGTTGAGCACTCATTCCCTTCGTTCGACATTTACATACACACACACACACATACACTTTCATTCACACATATATAGATATATACATACATATATACATACGTATATATATATATATATTTATATATATATATATATATATATTATATATATATATATACATACGTATATATATATTATATATATATATATATACTTACGTATATATATATATATTTATATATATATATATATGATTGTGTGTGTGTGTATGCGTATACCTACGTATATATATATTTATATATGTATATACATACGTATATATATATTATATATATATATATATATATGTATATACATACGTATATATATATATATATATACATACGTATATATATTCATATATATGTGTATAGATATGTATATATATATATATAATATATATATATATATATAATATATATATATATATATAATATATATATATATAATATATATTGAATATACAAATAGGTATAATATATAATATATTCTATGTGTGTATGTGTAGATGTGTATGCATTTATGTATACTCTTTCACTCATTACGTTTTTACTTGTTTCAGGCAGTTGGTGGTGGGGGGGGGAAATCACACACACACACACACATATATATACACGACGAACTTCATTCAGTTTCCGTCTACCAAATCCTTGACAAAGCTTTGGTCGGCCTGAAGCTATAGTAGAAGACACTCGCTCAAGGTTCCATGCAGCTGAATTGAACTCGGAACCATGTGATTGGGAAGCAAGCTTTTTAACACATAGCCACTCCTCTGCGTATGATTTGAACGGAAATCTTATCAGCTAACAAGGCGCAATGAGAGCCACTGATGAGCGTTAAGGTGCGTTAAGCATCAAAATGTAAAATCATCAGTGATCTGGCTCTGTCTGTGACCGTAGAGACCTTTTCTCTTTTGTCAGCTCATTAAGATAATGCTTTTGTGGCTATTGAGTTGTTTTGACTTTTACTTCTAGGAATACGAATGCTGATTAGGACCTTCGTCCACTTTAGTGAAGTATACATATCATATATATAATATATGTACACATAAGCTCATGTGGAGGCGAATGTGGTCTATATGTATACACAAGGGAACAAAAGATAATATGGTTGTGTGAGTGTGGTTGTACTTTTTTGGTAGTGATGGTGGGGGTATTTGTGCTTGTGCTTTATACATAAGTATATGCCCGGTTTCGGTTTTGTTACAGTGCACCGGGTTATAATGTATTCTGAGATGTATTTAGAAAATAAGACTAAAATTTTAGATCCCTACGTTTTTATGTATGGTCTTATGACCTTCTAACCCTATTTGAAGCTTCCATTTTTTCAGTACTCTTTCTTTGTTTAATCTCTATATCACCTGATATCTGCTATCTCTTTAATTCATTTATACTATATTATGTTACATTATGTGTGTATGTGTGTGTGCATGTGCGCGTGTGTGTATGTGCGTGTGTGTGTGTTTCCTTGTGTTAGTATGTGTGGGAATATATGTTTGTCTATGTGTATATATATATGTAAATTTTATATATACTTATTTTTATATATTTACGTTAGCTATTTTTAATTACTCTACTTCCTCATTTTTATCCCTTCCTGTATTTTGTTAACGTTAAGGATGGTCAATTCTCTGAACTTCTCTCTAGTACTCTAACTGACGTGAAACAGTGCATCCTAGTCCGTTAGAGGAGCTTTCTGTGATAGCTACCGGATCCTCTGAATCCATATCCTATAGTATAATGTTTGATATATATATATATATATATATAATACACACACATGTAGGTGTCTTGAAACCAGAATTGGATCTCCTCGTGTCAAGGATTCCGGATGAGTCTACCTTACGACAGGAAACAGATTATGGCAGCACATATAAGAGGAGTTTCAAGTAATGGTGTAGCACAGCCAACGGTGGTGCCCCAGCATGACCGTAGTTATAAAGCTGAAATACTTTAAAGAATTTACACACACACATACACACACACGCATATATATATATACATACACACACACACACATATATACACACATATACACACACGTTAGCGACCGCTTATACTCAGTGAATGTGTTTTGCTTGTTTATTGTCTCACTGTTGCATAGCACTTTGGGGAGGACTCCCTCATAGCAATGGGCGTTAAAACACCTGCAAGTCCTAGACAGGCGAGACTACTCGCCCCAATCTCGTTCAGGAGTGGTGGATACCGATATTTTGCCATTTTTGAGGCTTATCAACACCACGTACCTGAATTACATCGGTACATTAAGTATATGCGGTCAATTAATGTTTACAATACTAGCGCTGCTTTTAATTTATAGTGTGTGTGTGTGTGTGTGTGTTCATGCCGAATTCTACTTGGTGGAATTATTAATTACTAGTTAATTAATTAATTTTACCCTTTATTATTATTGATAATAAACTATACTCGACATCACACGTGGATGGGCGAGGGAAGATGAGGAACCCCATTCGTATGTTTTCAATTCGTCGGTACTGGACGTTGAATGTGATCTGTCTGATAGTTTTGAATTGGATAGGTATGTTCAATTTTTCTAGTGCTCTCAAATTTAATATCGTGGAATCCTGTGCTGAAGAGGAAAATGTTTGGGTGATGTATGATCTTTACATTCTTCATACCGATCTAATTCCGGAACGCGCCCACACGTAATCAAATACCGAGTGAATTTCGTTATTTTTCCTCTCTGCGTGGGTTATTTCGAGTATTTTGTTTTGTCCAGAAGTCTCTTCTTATAGTAGAAGAAATAGCTAAGGTTCTTTGGCTGCTATTTCTAAACTTCGGTCTGTGGTAAAGCAAATCTTTGCTGAACCCTAATTATAATTATACTCGTAATTATAAACTATTGTTTAAGTTTACCGAAAAATGGTCCTTTTTCATGCCGAATTCTACTTGGTGGAATTATTAATTACTAGTTAATTAATTAATTTTACCTTTTATTATTACTGATATATGTAAATATATATATATATATATATGATTATGTATGTATGTATATGTATATATATTTATTTATATAAAGGGCATTACTATACATAAATGCCTCACGTTATGAGGGACTCTTAAAGTCAAAACTACCATAATAAACATTTACTATGGTAGTTTTGGCATTAAGAATTCCTCCAAGCGTGAGGCATTTATGTATAGTAATGACCTTAATATAAATAAATGTATTCAAAGGGAATAATTAATAAAGTTTTCCATATGAGGGTTTTCACGCTAACTACTTGATAATTTCTTATAAATATTTTATCCTAATTTTAAATTGTATATATATATATTGATGAAGTGGAATATTCTTTATGTTACATGTCTTATTTCTCTGTTTGTTTGTTTTTTGTTCGAAAAGAAGTTCGTTTTCTATGTTTTTGTTTCTCATTGTGTTCAACGTTTTTTAATGTCCTCTACCCATATATGCACATATATATAGATATATATGTAGGTATGTATATATATATATGTATATATGCATATATTTATATATAATTATATATTTTTTATATTATTATATGATCGAACACCACGCATCCTTTTCCAAGTAAGTTTCATCTTAAAAATTACGATGCGCACTCTTCTATCTTTACAATCTCTTCTCTGCTCTGTCTATCTCTCTTCCTCTCTTGTTCTTCATCCTTTCTGGTTCTCTCTCCCACCCTTCCCTATTCTTCTCCTCTCCTCTTCACCGTACCCTCTCTCTTGCTCTTCCTCCTTGACTCTCTCGTCGCTGACACGTGACAAAAGGGAATCTATCTTTCTGCCCATTTCCTTCCTAAAAACAACACGTGCTTATACTTGTCTCCTCTCGTAAGCTCGTCCTCCTCGCGTTCATAATAGTTTTTCTATCGTCTTGGCTTAACAGCCCTCATCGTTTATTTTTACTGTCTTGTTCTCACTGTTCTGTTCTTCTTACCACTCTCACCCTCCGCAAAAAATCCCAAATTTTATTTAATTTGCTTTGCGGGAAGGACTGTTTCAACGACGTTGCCTTCAAAACGCAGAGTAGATGAAACAGGGACAACTGAAGAAGGGGAATGTTCTTTATGTTGTATGTCTCGTTTCTCTGTTTTTTTCGTTGTTCGAAAAAAAAGTTCGTTTTCTATGTTATTGTTTTTATGTTTTCGTTTCTCATTGTGTTCAACGTTTTTTGATGTTCTGTACCCATTTATGCATGTATATATATACATATAGATGTAGGTACATATGCATATATTTATATATAATTATATATTATTTATATTATTATATGATCGAACGCCATGCATCCTTTTCCAAGTAAGTTTTATATATATATATATATATATATATATATATATATGTAAACAATCTGGTAGGTTGGAAGAGAGAGGAAGAAAAAATAATATGTATGTATATATATATATATATATATATATATATAGCAATTAAGGACAACTACTTAATAAGGAAAACTTAACAAGAAATTGTCAGGTAGATAGCGTGAAAACCTCACAAGAGAAAAAATTTCGAAAATAATTATTTCTTATTGAACATATTAATTTATATATAGAGGGCATTATACATACATGCCAGAAGGCATTATACATACATGCCACACGCTAAGAGGGACAATTAGTCATTTCTACCAAAAATATTACTAATCCCACCGAATGCAATTTTTCAAAGTAAGACATTGTCTTACTTTGAAAAATTGCATTCGGTGGGATTAGTAATATTTTTGGTAGAAATGACTAATTGTCCCTCTTAGCGTGTGGCATGTATGTATAATGCCTTCTGGCATGTATGTATAATGCCCTCTATATATAATATATATATATATATATATATAATATATATATATTATATATATATATATATATATATAAATAGATAGATAGATATATGTATGCCTGTCTGTATGTATGTATGTATATGTATATGTGTGTGTGCGTGTGTGTATGTTGTGTGTGTAAGTGTATACATATACATAATACATATATATATACAGACATACACATACACGCAGGCATGTACACACACATTGGCAATGATGGTTGAAAACCTTTCACTATCACTTTCTGAAGATAAAATTACATTTCCTGATCCGTTGCACATCAGTCGAAAATACTATGAATGCAAAAATGGCGTAAGTAGGCTGCACAGATATTATAATATTTAAATAAACAATAGCTTGTTATGATGACTGTAAATATTTATGGTTTCATTGTTATGATGTTTTCTAGTTGATTTATTGACAGAAGTGTCCCTCTTAAATATCTCTTTGATGTCCATTACTTTAAAATACCGAAGCAAATTTTCACATCTCACATTTGTATACGTATGTATGCATGTATGTATATATGTATGTATCTATTATGGATGCATGTATGTAGGAAGGGAGGTAAGTATATATCTGTATCTCCCCCAACCCCCCTCTCTCTCTATATATATATATATATGTATATATGTATGTATGTATGTATGTATGTATGTATGCATGCTTATGTATATGTATAGATATAGCTATAGATATATGTACATATACATGTATCTATACAGACACATACACACACATATATATATATATACATGTATTATATATATATATATACATGTATATATATATATGTATGTATTATATATATATATATATATATGTGTGTGTGTGTGTGTGTGTGTGTGTGTGTGTGTGTGTGTGTGTGTGTGCGTGTGTGTAATTATGCCAGAAAAGAAACAATCTGGTAGGTTGGAAGAGAGAGGAAGAAAAAATAAGCAAAGACAGGCAGAGTAAGTTATGAATGCGTGTGCTTATATATGATTTGAAGCTTTCCGGAAATTATTCAGTCATTACTGGTATCTGCGCTTCCAAGTACGACTCAAATCACTTAGGTAAGTTTAAATTTTCCTTGATCAGTTAGACTGCAATCTCAAAATATAAAATCCTTATTTCTAAACTTTCCTTGGATTATACTTGTAATAGGAAATCAGGCACTTCGTACCTCATGTACACACAAACACACACACATACACAATCTATATTTACAAGTGAAAGGACAAACGAAAGAGGAAGGCACTCATCGAATTTAATAGATGTTACATGTATTATTTAAAACACTTTGATTCGGGTCCATACAACTTTCGCAGCTCTCTAATAGATGCCCGTGTCTTTCAGGCTTAGATTACCGAGGGCATAGAATTTAGTCGAACAGTATGATGTATGAAAATAGATGAGTGCAATGGTGGCAGAATAGATGAGTTGTCGGTGGTCTGTGACGGAAAGAATGACAGTATGTGTCGCCACGGTTATGAGAAATGTCAACAAAAGAATAAAGGAATGGAATAGCAGATTATAAATACTTACTTACTACAGAATAGTTTATATCTTTGCAACAGTTCAAAGTTTGTGGTAATAGCAACATAGTCGTCAGAAGTAAGAATGTGTTGCAATGTCATTAAAACATGCTCCATGATGTTTTAGTATTAATAGTGCTGCTTGGTATTGCTCGAAAGAGAGTCACTGACAGAAATTCTCCGGATCGGATTGTGGTCTCTGATGAAGGGAGTGTTGAGCAATGCAGAACAACATGATATGATATGATATGATATGATATATATATATTTTATATTTGTTTTGCAAGATTCTTGATGTGAAATCGTGTGTTGAAACAGATGTTTTTGTATTTAGGTATGGTCATGTTGCCAGTTTAGCCAATAAAATCACACGCACTATATATTTGGTTTTAATTTACTTCAGCTTTATTTATTTTTTACATTAATCTTAATCTTATTTCGGCCATAGTTCTTTCGTCACACTTCTGTGAACTCATCAGTGGTCCTTTGCTTTCTTCTTTCTTTTTTTGTGTCTTTCATTACTAACGATCAGCCATCGTTAGTAAGGAGACACACAAAAAAGATTAATGTAAAAAAAATAAATAAGGCTGAAGCAAATTAACACCAAATATATAGTGCGTGTGTTTTTATTGGCTAAACCGGTAACATGACCAACCCTAAATACACTATATATGTATATATTTTTTTTTCGCTCCTTTTCACTCTCCTTGTTTTTTTCTGTGTATGTTTCTGTAGAAGAGCGTAGGCTCGAAACGTAAAAGACTTTTTCTATTCCTGGGCGCTATACTAATACATCTGTTTGTTTGTACACCACCTGCCTTCGTCTTTTGTTTATTTTCGTAAACTTTCCCTTCATATATATATATATATATATATAATATATATATATATATATATATATATATATATATATACCTGTGTAAAACTTTTCCTGAACATGGTAGATTGTATCTTATGTAATCCCTGGATACATCAATAAAATTCTACCGAGTCAGCTGTCGCAAATTTTAGACACCATTTCTGTTCTCTTTATGTATATATAAGTATGCATGTATGTGTTTATATGTTTGTTTGTGTGTGTGTTAGTGTGTGTGTTGTGTGTGTGTATGTATGCATGCGAGAGCGTGCGTGTATTTTCAGAAAGAGACCTAAAATAGGCAGAGTACAAAACGACATTCTTAAGTGATATGCGTTGTAGCGTTTTAGAATCAAGTTTACACCTTGCTCCGAAATTTTTGATATCTGAGTGAGGTTTTAGTACATAATTTCGATAGTGATATTGTCCGTATGGAATAGTGATACTCTGTACCAATTTGCTATATACCATTAATTATAGGTGAAGCAGCCAAAATTCCACAACCTTTAATTTCAATTATTTTTTTATCCTTTCAGTAATATTATTTCACAATAATTCTATCTGTAATAGTTCCGCTGTTGATTTTTACTCAGCATTCTTCATCTGCTGTTGTTATAGTTTGTGTCGAGTCTTAAGTGTGCAGTAAGGTAAACGGAAATGTTAAAATATCTCTCTCAACAAGACTTTGCCTATTGTTGTAAAATGACAAACGCCTGGCTTTTGGGTTCATTTAGCGGCTTCCACTGCCTTGTAAACATTTAGACCAGACTTATCGTGGAATTACGCATGAATCATTTATGGTTTTGCCTCATTTCCTTTACCAATCTCAAGATCTTCCGGAAATCTTGGCAAAGTTCGTTGCAGTTCTTTCATCGCCATGTATGAATGTATGTATGCATGTATGTATGTATGTATATGTGTGTGTGTATACATACATGTGTGTGTATATGTATATATATATATATATATATTTATATATATATATATATTATGTATGTGTATGTACATACGTGCATATATATATATGTTTATACATACATTCATGTATATATATATATATATATAAAAGAATTTTTGCGTAATAAAATAAAAAACCAAGGCTGTGTAGAAAGTAGAACATTTATAGATAGAAGGTCTTACAGCTGTTTCCAGATATTTATTAATTATATCCCTTCATCGGAGACGGTGTGAGAGGATGATTAAGTCATAGTTAGTTTAGATGTGATACAAAATAGAGAGTGAGGGGGAGGAAAGAAAATAGATGCAAGATATGTATGGATATTGAAGTTGCAAATCCATTTTTTAGGCAGAATGGTATATATGTAATATTCCAATACCCTATGAGTAAAGTCCAAAAGTCCAACAGAATTTTAAATGGGTCCTTCCAAACATAGAGTTCATACAGAATCTAAGATTCCCTTATGAGTGAGATCCAGCAGTTTATATATATATATATAGTCAATATATCATATATCCGAAAGAGAAGCACACGCTAAAGTATAGAGCAGTAACGTATTAAAGTTAAAAAGTTAATGTCTGGTCATAGAGTGACCAATGGTTCTGCATCCACGAAAGCTGTAGCTTCGCGGACGCTTCATCAGACTCTAATCCGAAGAGTTGTCCGCGAAGCTACAGCTTTCGTGGATGTGGAACCATTGGTCACTCTATGACCAGATAGTAACTTTATTACCTTAATATATATATACATACATATGTGTGTGTGTATAAAAATGTGTGTGTGTATGTGTGTTAGTGTGTATGTGTGTGCGTGTGTGTGTGTGTGTGTGTGTGTGTGTGTGTGCGTGTGTGTGTGTGTGTGTGTGTGCGTGTGTGTGTGTACATAACATTTACTTTTGTGATAATTTTCCTTTCAGGAAAAAAAAGATGAGGTGTTTGCTGCTCTTAATCAGCCTATGTGTAGCATACACACCAGCAACATCGCAAGGTAGGTAAACACTGTAATCTCATGTAAATAGGTAAACTCCATAATCCTTTGTCACTTTCATCTGTGAACAGCCTATAACTACAGGTTCCAGTTTGATGTTGCAACACATTAGTTCTACTTACGTGAGTAAGATTTTTCTGATCATATAAAACAATCGCACAGGTTTTAGTACAGGTTGTTGCCTATTTTACTAACCAGTTTGTTAGAAATATTTAAGCACAAAATTGTAACGACTTCTATTCATGACTTCTCATTCTCCAACTGGTTTTCGCTCTGTTGCCGAGTATTATATATGTATAGGTGATCAAGACCCATGTGCGTGTTATGTTGTCGTGTTTCTGCTTTGTTTACATTGCGCCCATTTATATTTTCATATTTTCATTTGCGTGATTATTGTTGTACCAAGAAAAGCAGAAATAAAATGAAAAACAAAAAAATAAAGCTGTATTCATGGAAACAAAACATTAACACGATGACACACCAAATCACACGCAACCTGAACAACACACGACTGCTTTATATAAGACAGCAAAACAAACGTAAGAGAAATAAATATCCGTAGCTTGAAAAGTCATTGAAAAGTTCACAGCAGTGTAATAATAAAATTTGATAAACTGATTAGTGTTCCCCGTTCATAAAGTGTAGATATTCCGCCCTTTTATGAAGGAGGTAGGTTAAACATGACCCTTACGACCTTGAGTGTGCTTTTCGTAGAATTCATGCAGCTGTAGGCTTTCGGGCCAGATCTCTGGTCTGGACTTCCATAACCTATCCACGTATCACAGCCTTCTATAATTCCTTATGATACCAAAAATAAAAACATAGATTCAAGCATCTCGGTTCCCCATCCTTTTAAACACCGACACATTAGTCACACATGAATGGCTTATCAGATCCCTTATATCATATTTTATATCATTCTTGAGCGTAAATGTACAATCCATTTCCCATAAGACCCCTATCCAGTCTGCAAAGGACCGCCTCGTGCATAGCACAGCTCTCAAGCATTCCAGACTCCAAAGCTGCATCCAATCTTTCTGGTCTCTTGCGAAAAGAATTTTCACCAACTTTGCAGAATGCTCTTTTCCTCCACCTCTCAACAATAATGACTCTGTGAGAAATAAATGTATGCAGAAATTTTTCATTTTCTCAGCCCATTTTGCGTCTAACTCCACACTGAGCACATGTGACCAGTTCTCTCTAAATTCATCTACTTCAATTCGACCAAGGTTTCCACTGTGCTGCATACACATCATGCTACTCTTATTTCAGATCAACAGATCCAGTGGTTCAGACAATGTTCCTTCCAGTGCATTCAAGTACTATGATAAAAACTTTACCACATACTAAATGAACTCCTTTACTTTTCAATCTTTACGGAAATGTACTCTGGCATTTCGAAGCACACTTTAGTGCATCTAATTCGTGCGTCCAATTCCACCCTAAACTGCGCCAATCTGAGATGGTGCTATTGTTACGTGAACGCACGCACACACACACACACACACACACGCATGCATACACACACACACACACACACACACACACACACACTCGTAATGGCCCTCATACAGAAAAAGAACCAATCAACTGATTGGCATTAAATCACTCACAGACATGTTCCGTTCATCTGGCCAATAAGAGTGACAACTCTACTCTCCCATTGCTACTATAATAGCCCCTATACCTCAGAGCTGGTTAGTCTTGTACCTCCTTCAGTAAGGCACTCCTGATCCATTCAGCTTTCATCACTCTTGTATTATCCAACTTCTTAGCTTTGTAGGAACCGCTATTTCCAGTCCTATTTTTTTCCAGAACATCGGTTGTCTGGAATTTATCATATATATCCTGCAGCTGTTGACTTGTAACAGTTGAACCGGAACATTAACGGTATCAAACTTCCTAGTCTCAAGGGGAAGGCTGTAAATAGCATGAGGACTAATCCTTCCTTCTGACACAGTAATTAAAAGAAAAGCAGAACAACGCTTGCGTTATGTTGGAAAAGAAACTGACCATTCCAAAATAAAACAATATTAATTACTAAGCAACAAATACAAAAAGAAATATACAATTATTACTCATAAATAACTATCAACGGAATCTACTGACTTCTGTTTAAATGTGTAGAAAAATTACGAAAAATGAACTGTTTCAGTCCTACTAGATGTAGTAAAATAAACCTACTCTATTTTGATATAATGTACTATGAGTATGCATAAAACTAAATATTATTAACATACTAATGAAGTTTAAAAATTTTTTGTCACTAATTTAATTAGTTGTTTGATACAAGAATGTAATGCTTGGTAATAAAAAACGTGTTGATTAACTGAACAAACTGGTGCTGCATACTGAAACGAAAGATCAACAGACCATATCGTAATTGAAGGATTTAATCCAGCTACGTGAAAAGAGTTTCATTCGATTTCAAAGTCTATATGTGTGTGTGTAGATAAAAACAGAAATAATAAGCAGACGGTTTGGCAAGATTTGACGAGGGCATTTAATTTAGCTATATAATAAAAAGGTGTACAAAGTCTCTAATAGCTGTTTCTAGAACATCGCTATTGGAACATCGTGTCAGGCGAGGATTCCACAGGCCAAGTATACCATCATGGGAGAGAGAGAGAGAGAGAGAGAGGGAGAGAGAGAGAGAGAGAGAGAGAGAGAGGAGAGAGAGAGAGGGGCTAAACAGAAGTAATAGTGGAGGAACATTACTCATCAATGATATTATTTAAGTTCATTTTGTCTAAAAAGGGAGGTGCAAATCTAATTATAAATTCAATTAAGATATGTGTGTAAATTTGTAATTAGGTGCTCTGATCTAATTTATAATTAGATTGTGTGCGAAAGTGCTTGTGAGTGTACCCTAGAGTAGTAAATTACCCAACCGTTTCTTTTTCGTACTTCAACTGACCGCACCACATTAGAACGAAAATTCTTTTGTGGAAGATTAAGTACCACAACTTTCCATTAGCTGTTCACGTATACAATACAGGTATTGCAGCTGGTCGCATGGAATTAATATTCAATTTTACTGTGATATCAATACAGTTGTTCTTCATACAGTTCTATTATTATTGCTCCGCTGTAATGATTTTATCTATATAGGGATAAATCATGTTAATTTTAAATTGATTACTTCTAATTCTAGAAAAGTTTTTCAAATAATATATTGGACAATGTGTGTGCGTACGTGCGTGCGTGTGTGCGTGCGTGCGCGCACGCGTAAATGTGTGGGTTAACACGTCCAAAGCCAACTATTTACCTTCTTATATTTACCACTCATTTACTATTAATTATTTATTTTCTCGACTCTTTATACTTTTTAGGTTTATCAAAACCATGCGTGAAAAAAGAAAATACTAACGGAATCTATTCAACTAGATACAAGGGTTAGTTTATTTGACATACTTACTTTTGATTGCATTTCTTTGCATTTTTATATCTATTGTTCGTTATATTTCTAGATACAGTTGTCTCTTCCCTCAAACACACGAAATAGTAAATATCTTGCTGACGTTGCTAGGCTTTGTTAAATGTGTCTCTAATTATTAATTCCTGTTTTACGACGCTTTGCATACACTGCCAAATTTATTATTTGCTGTTTTTACGTATAATAATAGAATTTCTTCGTAGGATATGGAAAAGTAAGATAACGACGCAGAAACACTCGTCCTACAATCGGATGACATCATTTGCAACCCATAGTTTTACACACCTTATCAACAGGTTGACCCGGTTAATATGTTTCAACTGTGTCACTGTGCTTATCATCTATGATGCTAAGGAGAAGAAATACACGTCTAAACTAGTATATTGATGTCTGTTCCTAATTCCCGCTTAAGCAGATGAAATAGTGTCAGATGAAGTATTTTCCAAATTTGAGAGTCTACACTTAAACGTCTCCAAAAGGATGATACAATAGTGACTAAAGAAGCAGATAGGAGTGGTGTTATTGTCATTGTCATAATGGATGCTGAATATTATCAGTATTTCGATGAAGATTAGTTGAAGAACAACCATTTACTCTGAAATATGCACAAGTGTAGACCACCACAATATAAAGCAGCCTGATAATCTGGTTTCAAAACGTCATAAACCACCACTTATAAAAGTGAATGTATTACGAATTTTGAACCCAAACCTGACAACATTTATGGCTAACTAACAAATACATGTCATATGAAATACAACACGCAAAAAAGGAACAAGGAGGTGAATACATAAAATTGCTACAACTAACGTACCCAAAATTTAGATCTCTCATAGTTAGTCCGGTATGATCTACCCATCAACTAAGCAATGTTGCTGATGTAATTTTGAAACCTCTATACACCCACATACTGAAATTCATTCGGGATGACATTGCTTTCCCATTCTATCTAAAACAACAGAGCAAATTCGGTGCTGGTTAAATTTCTTGTAGTAAACCACAATACAAATTTTCCACGTGATTTAGCAATAGTGGTAATTAAATATTAGATCGAAAAACAGAGAAGTAATTTCCATTGGATTCCCCATAGCTATACCATTATTTTTACAACGCGGAAAGTTAACTTTAAATTAGAAACGTAGTAATGGGAGCAAATTTGCTGCAGTTTATGAAAATTCAGTAATGGGAAACTCTAGACAAGAGCTTATCAAAGAGTAGAAGAAACCTATGGTACACATTAAAAAGAATATAGACAGGGTGCACGGAAAAGATGATTGTTTTCTAATTCGGAGAAAATCTGCTGTTTGGAAGAAGTCACTTCTAGCTAAACAATCTACATCCAACTTTGAAATGCACGAAGATGAGCTATGCAAAATAATAATTTCTCAATATAATAGTATTTAAAAATATCAACATCAAAAAGGATATAAATTATACACATCCGTACCTGAACTTCTAATAATGACATATAGCACATTCATAAAGTATTGTTCCATATTGTCTAATCAGGAAAATTATTTATGATGTAGATACTAGAGAAGAACGACTTGAAAGCTACTAATAGAAAATAGTATTCAATTTTAAAAACCAATACCTATAGATTCCCAACAAAGAGGAACACAATACCAGAATATCGTATATACATACATGCATACATACATACATACATACATAATATATACATACATACATACATACATACATACATACATACATACATACATACATACATAATACATACATACATACATACATACATACATACATACATACATATATGTAAATAGTGGGAAAAAAAGACTGAAAATATTCAGACGATGGAAAGTCATGTATAGATATTTGTATATGAACAGAGCAGATTTACAGAGTACAATGACACAGAAAACTAGGGGAAGAAGGCATGGTATTATAGGTCCGACAGCTGTTTCTGGGGATTCAGAATTACGAAATGATGTTGGCAGATGTAGTTCACAAAAAGTCGAGAATATGCAATCAATAGTGGATACATATAGACATTACGATAAATTCGGTCCCCGTCTTCAGAGTAGAGAGATTTAGAAATTCGGGGTTGGCGTTCAGCCTGTTGAAAAGTCATTTTTGCTAAGGCATGTCTCTAGGACACGATCACTTTGATATAAAACCAGATATGCATGGCATATGATTTGAAATGTTAGGTAAAAATCCTGGTGTCGGTGAATATAAATTTGCGCATATGTATCACACACACAATCAGAGACACACAAACTCACATGTTCATGCACCAAACGATATAGTGAGACACATACAACGACAAATGCGCAGATTAGCAGTTACTTATTTGTTCAGTCGTTACCTTTCTTGACAGTAAAAAGAAAGAAACTCGCATTTTCTTTTGTTTTATATACCAAGTCAAATTTCAATTTCGCCTGTCGTCTTATATACAGTTATACATTTACTTACTGATCAATTGTTATACTCAAAATTTGAAATAATAACATTTAAATTTAAAAAAACATATTTATGTATAATTTTGCAGCAAAAACGGTGACATTTTCTCACGCATCCTAGTTTTAACTAATGTTGGTTTCACATTTTGGCACAAGGTCAGCAATTTCAGGGTAGGCGACAAGTTGATTAAATCAACCACAGTGCTCAGTTGGTACTCATACTGTCGACCTAGAGATGATGAAAGCAAAGCTCGGTGGAATTCGAACTCAAAACGCAAAGACGTGCAAAATGCCGCTAAGCATTTTTCCCGAGTGCAAAAGATCCTGCCAGCTCGCTGCCTTGTTTAGAACTACGATTAAAACTCATTATCATTGAAAATGGAACTCACTCTTTGATAATTTACAAGAACTAGCATGTATTTCATAAACATTGTTGATAGAAAACATACAAAACTCATTGTGTTTCTTTTTAATTCATAGGTTGTTGGATACATGGAGTTTGTCAGCCATATGGGAAAAAAATAAAACAGGCCCTTTCTTGCATGGTTTATGTTTGTGAACGAAAAGGAGATCTATCTAATGTGCGGTATGAAGCAACTGGTAGGCTTGTTGTTCTTTTTTCTTTTCTAAATTTATATCATATAATACGTGCCAGAATTTACTATTTTTCGATAATTAGGTATAGAAAGTTATATCTATTATTTAAACATATTCAAACATAGTAGTAGATGTTGAGAGCCGTGTATGGCAGAATATGTTTGAACACAGAACTCTACTTCACTCTCAATGCATTTCTTCAGCATTTTTCCACATTGAGATTATCTGTGAGACTGAAGTAGAGTTCCGTGCAGTCAACACGAGGGAACTGGGACTCCTTCTTAAACTAAGCTATGACAGCAACTATCTAGACAACCATGACTTTAGTAGATTCTGCACCCATCAGATTACAGAGGGGAAGACCACCCACAATCACCTCAGCAGTGAAGAAAAGCAACGCAGAGCGCTGGAGTGGCTGGACACTGAGAACAACAATCAGGCGAAAAGAATGATTGCACATGCAACAGGGGCTAGTATAAAAACCACATAGAAGAACCACATAGTAAAGTTTAACAGGAAATTATACATGCAGGTTCAAGGTTCAGCCATTGGTGTCGGTGTAGCTGGAGATGTGGCCTGCATTTTCATGACCTGGTGAGACAGAAGACTTCAGAACAGTCCAAAACTCTTTTATATTACTGTAGGTGTGTAAATGACGTTAATATTCTAGTTGAGACCAACTCTAGGAATGATAATGTAAAAACAGAGAGGAGCATAATAGGGAGCATCCAGCACGTAGCTAACCCCATCCACAAAAGTATCAAGGTAACTGTAGATTACTTCACCAGGTACCCCAACAATAGACTTCCTGTCCTTGATTGGCTGAAATTACCGAAATACGACAACTTTGAAAATACAAACTTTTCTCAACAACACTAAAAGTAAAAGATGTTTTATATGGCATAATCTACCATAGTCTACCAAAGTGTTTGGTTACAAAAAAGTAATTTCTCGATCTGCCTTCAAAGGATAAAGATACGGGAAATCTTTAATGAACACTTTTCGCGCGCGTGTGTGTGTGTACACACAGACACACACACGTATATATATATATATATATATATAAATATTTATATATATATATGTGTGTGTGTATGTATGTATGTATGTATGTATGCATATATATATATGTATATGTATGTATGTATTTATGTATGTGTGTGTGGGTTAGATTTTCAGGATCCAATAGAATCAAGGTAATTACATAGTAAAAGCATCCAGACAGAGTCAGAGATGGCGCACCTGTGCACTAACAATGTGTACGGACTAAAGTACATACGAATTTATCCCACCATGTTATGGCCGAATACACAACGTGTACGAAAGTCACACAGGAGTACCATTATGGCACGTATCCCACAGTTGACTAAACGCTAGTGATCCAAAAGCAGGAGAAGTTCTGAAAGTGGTGAACTATAAACAATAACAGAAATGGTTTGAGGTTCACTGTGACTGTTTCAGTTGCAGTTGACCCTGCCCCAAGATGGGAGAGTCAACTTCCACGACGTTCTACTTATGTGAAGAGTCCTAATTATTAAATTTTACTCTTATTCCACTCGAGGAAAACAAACTTTTTACATGATATATTTTTGTTCATCCTTTCGGGGTCGATAAAATAAGTACCAATTGAACATTGGAGTCGATGTGATCGATTCATCACCACAACGAAAATTAATTAACGCCCGAAACAATAGTAATGAACCTCAAACCAGCTGTGTTATCGTCTGTATATAATGATATAATGTATCACATGCCCACAATGCAAGGAAAACTATGTTGGAGAAACCAAAACAAAATTAACCAAACGTGCAAATGTGCATAGACACCAAATAAAACATCTCTCGCTTAGAAAAGCATACTGTGCAGCGAGCACTTAGACACCTGTGCACAAGGAAAATTCACAATATTTCCGTTTTATAAAATAAATGAAGAAAACGACCTACTTCGAATAACCCGCCTTTTTTGCCTCCCCTAATTGTTGTTTCTCTAGTCCGCCTTTCTGTCGTCTATCTGTCCAACATTTTAATGCCTTCTATTGCGTTTTTGTTCCATGTATATATGCACGGTATGCTTCTCTAAGCATATATATATATATATATATATAGCGGCGTATGTTCAGCCTTGTGCTCACCTTATAGTAGGTATGTATCTAAATTTTGTACGACCCTTACTCTATCTTTTATTCTCCCTCTCATTTTTCTTCCTTCTCTCACATTTCCTCGCCCTCTTTCTTTAACTCCCACTATTTCCCACTTTCCCACTCGTTTTTCTCCCCTGCACCTTTCCCTTTGTTTCTGATCTTTTTCTAATCCTTCAATTCCGCTGTCCCCTACTCATTTCTCCTCTTTTCACGTGACCGGTGTCCAGCCAGCCACGATCTTTCTTTCTTGGCCTGACTGCCGACTGTCAACACGTCTTGTGTCCATCTACCAGGTTCCTGCCTTTAGGCTTTCACTACATACACGCCAGCTCAATTTGAATCGTTATTAGTCGAAAGACGCCTGTTGTTATTTCTTGTTGTTTGTATTCGTATTTCTGTACCATGTCCTCCGTTTTTTCTTTGTTTGTTTTTTGTTGTCTTTGTTGCCGTACACTTTCGCTAGCTTTCTTCCAAAGGGCTCTTAGCTTGGACTTTTTTGGGGACAACCAAATCGAACCATCTCAAGTGTAACTGTCCGAAATGGTCCTGACTTCTGGTACTTGACCGAAGAAAGAATGCCACGAATGAACTGTCTTTTTTGCCTGTCCTAAATGTTGTTTCTCTTGTCCGCCTTTGTGTCGTCAATTGTCCGACTGTTTTAACTCCCTCTATCGCGTTTTTGTTCCATATATATATATATATATATATATATATATATATATATATTACATTATATAAAAGGGCTTAGTAAAATAAATTACTTTGCCGCATACTGAACTCATTAGAAATAGCAGCTAAAAAAACCTTTTTTAAAACTATTTCTAATACTTAAAGAAAACCTCTCTCATATAGTGTTTGCTCAATTCAACTCACGAAAGTATGGGGGTAGAGACATTAAAAAATCAAATGCAAAGGTTATTTGAGAACGTACGTTTCAAGATTAGTCAAACTCGACATTTCTATCATCAGCTCAGAACTCCCTGGTTTGGATTTGAAAACACAAACACATGTTTTCAAATCCAAACCAGGGAGTTCTGAGCTGATGATAGAAATGTCGAGTTTGACTAATCTTGAAACGTACGTTCTCAAATAACCTTTGCATTTGATTTTTTAATATCTCTACCCCCATACTTTCGTGAGTTGAATTGAGCAAACACTATATGAGAGAGGTTTTCTTTAAGTATTAGATATAGTTTAAAAAAAGGTTTTTTTAGCTGCTATTTCTAATGAGTTCAGTATGCGGCAAAGTAATTTATTTTACTAAGCCCTTTTATATAATGTAATAATTTGAATTCGCCTTAAATGGTCCCTTTGCATACTGAATACTTGGTGAAATTGATTAATTAATTAATTTTACCCTCAATTGTTGAAATTATATATATATATATATATATATTTTTTTTTTTTTTGTACTTGTTTCAGTCATTTGACTGCGGCCATGCTGGAGCACCGCCTTTTAGAGTGGTGAAAGAGTACAGCAGGGATCACCACCATCCCCTGCCGGAGCCTCGTGGAGCTTTTTTAGGTGTTTTCGCTCAATAAACACACACAACGCCCGGTCTGGGAATCGAAACCGCGATCCTCCGACCGCAAGTCCGCTGCCCTAACCACTGGGCCATTGCGCCTCCATATATATATATATGTGTGTGTGTGTATGTGTGTGTGTGTGTATGTATGTATGTATGAATGCATGTATATTTATATATATGTGTGTGTGTGAGTGCATATAAATATGCACATACACATATCTACACTCACACACATATATCTTAATTCCTGGCTGTCAGATAGATGATAATCTGAACTATTCATATATACACACTTACACATACATATACACACATACACACTTGTGTAGTTATGTATGTTTTATCTTTGTGTATCTGTGTTTGCGTGTTAGGGTCTCTGTACTCATGTTAAAGGTTGCACAAACCAATATAAATATCCACCTTTGTATCCCATTTTATTGTTTCAATAAGCTGGCTATCGCTGCACTGAAACATTCTAGCAGAATCCAAATATAAAACATAAGTAACTTAATTAATCTTAAGTGAATATTCAATATTTTCAATTTGATTAGTTGAGAAAGATTTCTATATTTTCTGAACAATATTTTGTGATTATAAGAAATTCACTTATTAATTTTTCCAGGCTGTAGATTGAATCACAGATGCTATAGGAGTGGTAAAATTATAAATTTAAAGACATGTAACAGACTTACTTGTACGTATTCATCATTTACTGGATATAAGTGGAAAAAAGAACCAACAGGTATGTTAAAAACTTCGGTTTTATCAGTTGAATAATGAAATTTATCTATGTGAAATTTATGAATTTCGAGCAATAGAAATATGTTCACTTTCAAAATCCTCATGTAAGTTCATTAAGCAGCTACCAGGGGACAAAGAATAGCTGCCTACAGAAAGAGTAGACAAATCGTGCTCAATTCACATTCTACATTCTTATCAAACGAAGGAAATTATTTGGTATTGCGTTCCTCAACGTACGCAATTATCTTTGGACTATCTTTGATCATAAGTCTACTTGATCAACGTTTAGCAGAGACTAAAAAACAATACCAATAGACAGGTAAAACTTTAACATGTATACATTTAAGTCATGCTTTTTCTCGTTTTAAATGTGGCCAGGTCTTAGAATTTTCAATATTATTTTTAGCATTCATAAAGATAAATAAATAAATATAAATTAGTACCTATGCAATAAAGTGTTATCTGATTATACGTTCAGTGACTAAATTGAGTTGGAATACTTGCCGCAGTGTGCTAAACAACCATAAAGAGGAAACGCGCGTAGGAGCTATAATATAAACTTCTGTTTATTTTCTATTTCTCATATATATAAATCGACAGATTTGTTTTTCTTTCATTACTGATACCCCATGAAATATATCTTAAGCGCTACTTGTTCTGAATTCTTTCTGAAAAATGTGCATGCAAAGAAGCACATCCTAAAGTAGTACAGAATCGATTGAATTGGTCTCAGAACATGACTTACATTCATTTTATTGACCATAATGGGATGATATTCTAAGTTTGTCTCGTCAGGAACTGAAGTAAGAGAGGAGAAAGCAGCTATATGTGCTACAATTAATAACCATAAATCATTACGTATAGTGGCCTAAATGCAGTAAGCTGGCAAGAGCCTTAGCACGTTAGGCAAAATACTTGCTGATATTTCGTTGGTCTTCATGCTCTGAGTTCTAATCCAGTTGAGGCTGACTTTGCGTCTAATACTTTTGGAGTCAATAGAACAAGTACAAATCAAATACTGAGCGGGTATGTAATCGACTTGTCCAACCCGCTCAGAATTGCAGGACTTGTGCAAAAATTAGAAAGAATTATCAGAACGCTCGCGGACACACTGCCAACAAATTCGGAACCGTATATATGTCGGTTAAGCAATCACATAGAAACGTTCTGCAAGAAAATGCTTATAAAAAAGAATTTTAGTGCGAAGCGTAAATCTGTTCTGAATGGACGGTAATAATGATAATTATAATAGTTTCAAATTTTGCCGTAAGGTCAGTAATTTTCGTTGTGGTGATGAATCGATTACATCGACTCCATCGACTAACGATTCTGCCAGCTCACCGCCTTAGATAATAATGATGAGGATAATAATAATAATAATAATAATAATAATAATAATAATAATAATAATAATAATAATAATAATAATAATGATAATGATAATAATAATAATAATAATAATAATAATAATAATAATAATAATAATAATAATATGGTTAAATAGAGAACCGCTACCAAAGTTTTCAAACGGCACAAGGAATAACAACACAATGATGACATATAACGTTGCCCCTTAAGAAATAAGGGGAATGATCTGACAACATTAAATAATCTCATCTATTCCACTGCTAAAGTAGTAATTACCCAACTAGGTATTAAGATGACAAAGAAAAAGGCCAGGCATGTCAATGAACCTCCTAAGTGGAAAGTAGCGATACAAAAAGAGATTGAATCTCTGCGGACGGATGTTTCAGTTCTCGATGAGCTTGCTAGAGGAGTGAATATTAAGTCGAGAAAAGCTAGAAAAATCAAGCAAAAATATAAAATCAAAGATCTCATAAACCTCCCTGCAACTAAGGAACTGTTGAAACAACGGATACAGTTGAAAGCCCAACGGCTTAGAAGGTATGACAAAAGAAACAAATTTTATCGACAAAATAAATTTTTTAAGACAGATGCAAAGAAATTTTATATCAGACTAATAGAGGTAAGCATCCCCACTGATAAAAACATATCTGTAAAGGAATTTGACAAACTTAGTAAATATAAGGACCTGGAAATCGAAACACAAAAGATGTGGAATCTTAAAACAAAAACTGTTCCTGTTATTGTAGGTGCCCTTGGTATGATAAAAAAAGGGATGTCAGAAACATCTAGACAATATCCCTGGAGAACCATGTCTCAAGGAAATCCAAAAGATTGTGCTAACAAGTACTGCCCACATCCTTAGAAAAACCCTATCAATGTAAATGTTTGTGTTGTATTACATGGAGATATTTCTCTACTTCCTCTCCCCAAGCTTTCAGCTATATTTCAACAACTCTTAACCTTCACTTGCCCTAGGGCGCTGGGTGTGCCCCGGCAAGTGATTGCATCAAACATGCAGATTAAAAGTAAATGATAATAATAATAATATATGCCCTGATGCAGTACCAGACAGTGGCTCTCATGGCTGTTGATTTTTAACTGATTGGAAGTGTTATCATGTACATTGGTTTGTCTTGGTATAAAAGATGAGCTACAGCAAATATTCTGCTCAATACCACAGATTTGCTTGTCAGTTGTTTGACCGTAACCAGTTCAGCATGTCCCTTAGTGGCTGACGATATGTGTATCTCTGATCACGAGCAGATGTAGTGCGGGAGCATCATAGTCATGTGTTGAGAGGGATTCTTTGGGGTTTGAATAATTCACCTCTGGAAATATGGGTGTTACGTTCAACATCCTTAAACAACCCTTATTCAGGGACCTTTTGAGCGGATGGGTTACTCGACCAGAAGAAAATTCTAACTGGGCCCCACCTGCAAGGTCATGTGCTGTTTATCTTGATATGAGATCACTATGTCGCGCACATATGGTTGTGATGCATGTGCCTAGTGTACCCTTGTCAGACGGGTAGTCATGATGGGTATACTGGACTTCGTATATTTTACCACAATGTCACTTTGATGGCATGCACTGCTCTCTCACTCAATAATAATAATAATAATAATAATAATAATAATAATAATAATAATAATAATGATGATGATGATGATGATGATGATGATGATGATGATGATGATGATAATGATAATGATAATGATAATAATGATAATGATAATGATAATGATAATGATAATAATAATAATAATAATAATGATGATAAGGCTGCGTATATATTCAAAAGCCGCCAACAGAAAATCAACCACTTGTTATTTATGGATGACCTCAAACTTTATTATAAAAATGAATCCCAAGTCAGTTTCTTCGTTGATACGGTGTATATTTTCAGTGTTGATATCGGAATGGACTTCGGTCTGAAAAAGTGTGGTGTGTTAGTCATGAAGAGGGGCAAAATTAAATTTATGGACGAGCTAGCGATACCGTCGGAGGAGGTAATGAAGCAGATAGAAGAGACGGACTGTTAGTACATGTGGATATTGGAAATGGATAAATTCATGGAGAGAGAAATGACGGAAAAATTCAAGGTGGAATACGTGCGCAGACTGAGACTGAGAAATTAAACGGACCGAATAAGACTGAAGATATTAACCCCTGGGCGGTTTCACTACTTAGAGGAGCAGGGCTAATCGCATGGACAGTAGACGAACTAAAGAGCTTAGACAGAAAGACAAGGAAGTTGCTGATTAGATATGGTATGCTCCACCCAAAATGTGACACAGACAGACTATATACCAAGAAAAAGAGGGGAAGCGAACTGAGTGGATGCGAGCACAGCATTAGAGCAGAAAAAAACAACATAGCATGGTATATAAAATATGCCACAGAACCACTATTGTTGGAAGTAAGAAGGTCAGGCTCGTGTAGGATGGAAGATTTTAAAGATAAAGCACTGTACAAGCACTTGAGAATGAATGAAACTGAAAATAGGTAGATAAAGGAAAGAATGCATGGACAATTTCATAGGGATGTTGAAGATAAGATACAGTGAGAAGAAAATATGGCTATGGATGGGTAAAAGTGATTAAAAACCGGAAACGGAAATAGACAACACATCAGAAAGTGGTAAGTACAGAATTTGTGGACTAAATGGTGAAACCTTATGGCATATTACCACTCAATGTACGCCACTATCCCAGAAAGAATATGAGACGTCATGACAATATAGCAATGATTGTCCATTGGATACTTTGCAACGAGTATGAACTTGACGGAGCAAAAAAGTGGTACGAATATAAACCCGAAGGCATCATCGAAATGCAAAGACCCTATGGGATTTTATGATTCAGTGCGACCATGAAATAAAGAATTGGAAACCAGACATAATGTTAACTGAGAAAGAAAGCAAATGATGAAGAAATTGATGAGGGTTTCACCAGATAGGAATGTACCTGTCTTCAAACCTTTCAAACTAGCCCACCACATAGCCTCTTTTACCACAATCACTAAGCAGAGAAAAATCTGCCTTCCTTTTCTCCAAAAGGAAGGTGGTGCATCGATATTCGCTATGCACTCTCAGACAGCTGAATTCGTCTTATTCCCGACACAGCTGCTCCACACAATCCTACAACTCTCTAATGCATCCTAGACGGTTACGTTCCCCTGCAAGTATCTCGAGCAAGTTCGGCTTTTGGCACTTCCATGCCTGAAGTGCTTGTCTCGAACAGGAAATGCCCCTCTGTAGTACTGCCAAGCCAAAGGCTTTTGGAAATTGTCCATGATCTTCAACCTGTAGGTCCTCTGAAAGAGGCTACTCAGACTGTTCTCGTCGATGCTTAGATTCAATGCTAGGACCATCATCACTCACACCCTCAACTAGTCTGAAAAGCAGAAGGTGGAATATACGAGATATTATTATTAATCACGACAATTGTTTCGACACATCTAGCGTCGATTCCTCTTGGGTGGGACACTCAACAACTAGTTCAAGAGCATCCGATGGTGCAGATGTATCTCGTCGGGTGATAAATAAATACAACTCTTTAAAATGACTGTTCCGCAATGTAACTTTCCGTTTTGTAGAAAGAAAAGAAGCCAGGGGGAGGAAATATCTTCATTTATATAGAAGATCAAAAATAAAATCACAGATGGCAAAAAGAGAAACGAACACGCAATCCAGCGAGAAAAGTATTACGAATAGCCGTTAACAGATATGGATGTATAAACGCCCTCGGGCAATCTGCATGGCGCGAGTACACTCGCTCATACAAGCATCCGCAAAAATGCAACCATACGCACACGTGAGGTTTGGTGCACTCATGATCACAAAGCGAGTTAGTTATCTACTTGATGTTTATAAGGATGGAGAAGTTAAATGTAAACTTAAGTCATCCATACCTTAAAGCAAATTAAGTTAGCGGTTGCTCAAAATTCATACTCACTGCATTGTGGGAGAGTACATTTATATGCGTACGCTTGAGATGTCGTTCAGAAATTCTATTATCTTCTCGTTAGTCCACAGAATAGATAGCATCTCGTGGAAATTATATTGTATGGTTTCGCATACCTTACTATGGACCAATTAATGCTGTACTTTGTTTTATCCTCCTTCAGGTGCCATACAAAATCTGCCATAGATATTGAATGTTTCTTATTGATTGTCTTAAAGTTGGCATCACGGTTACGATAACGATTCTTCTACTATTTTCTTTTCTTCTATGTATTCTGTATCCTTTCAAAATTTCTCCCAGGCATTACCCATTACGATGCGTCTTCGCTTAACGGCCATTAATGTTCGTATTCGTCGACTGTTTAATCTGTACGTCCACTCTGTCGTTGTTTGTTCGTTCGAAGCTCTAACTCACTAAAAATTTTATGTTTAAAAAATTTTTGGATACTGCTGTTTTGTGAAGCTTTCCTATCGTGTCGTTGAAAGTTCGAAACCGGGAGTAATTAACAGTCGACAACTGAGGAGGGGTTAGATTTATTTTGGTATTTTCTTCTGTACTTGTCTCTCATTATGTATTTACGTATTTTTCACTAGTTGGTGATGTACTGTACTTGATGCATTATATATATATATATTTTAAATGAAAAATGCATTAAATACTAAAAGACGTACACACAGGACAGACACAGAAGGACCTTAATTCTTCATCAGTTATCGACAACTGATGAAGAATTAGGCTTCTTCTCTCTCTCCTATGTGTACGTTTTTTTAAATATTTAATGCATTTTCACTTATTGAGTAACTGAACGCGACGCATCCCGACTTTTGTTAACAGTAAGTTTATATATATATATATGTGTGTGTGTGTGTGTGTGTGTGTGTGTGTGTGTGTATGTTTGTGTGTGTGTGTGTGTGTTTATAATCCTGTGTGCACATGTGTATTACACATACAAACACACACACGAGTTCCAAATGATATAGAGAGATACTTGCGACACATGCGCAGATTAGCAGTTACCTATTTCCTCAATCTATATACTCTCTTTCATTAAAAAACTTTTTCCTTTCTGATCTCTTCCTATTCTTCTTCCATGTGTAATATAAAGTTCCGACTTCTTCCCCCAGTCCCTATTTCTTCTATTAACATCAGCCGCCGTACAAAGAAGTGTGTGAGCTGGATGAGCCGTTTATCTATCTCTTTAAAGAAATGCACCTCATTTGGGAGCGGTTGTTGAGTTAGTCACTTTTAAGCGCGAATTAAATCCTATTCAGGGGTCCTTAATTCAAAGATGAAGCCATTCGAAGGTGGGAAATCACCACACTGATTCGTTCCATTCTTATCATTTTAATCTCTTGTGTTGTATGAAGAACAATGTCTGGTAATTTGAAACATAAAGAGTTCTTCTCTGAATGATTTAATTCATTTTTAACGCGAACCTAATACGTAAAGGTTTATTTGTCTGTTTGTGTTGGTTGTTTTTGTAGGAACTGTCCAGTTCAGCACTGAGACACGGTTAAGGTTGTACTACATAGTATTACATGCATTTGTATTATATTGGATCTCTTATTTTGTAAACACATAATTACACACTTATATACACATATAGTTTATATTTGTATATGAAGTCAACTGTGAGTCGCCTGTCGTCATATATACAGTTATACCTTCACTTATTGGTCAGTTGTTATTCTAGGTTGCTTTAAAATTTAAAAAAATAACATTATGTTAATTTTGAAATAATATTTATCTATATTTGTACAGTTAAATGAAGATGATATTTTTCGTGCATCCTAGTCTTTAGACGTTTCGAAACTAACATTGAAACTCATTATCACTGAAAACGTATTCACCCTTCAACGGATATCCGTGTTGGAAATGGAAATGGATATTTCACCATTGAAGATAAATTGATAATTTATCGTTTATAAGTGTGTTACAAGAACAAACGTATTTCATGAACATTGTTGATAATAGAAAAAAAAACTTATGTCTTTTTAATTCATAGGTTGTAGGATAAATGGAGTTTGTCATCCACATGGGAAAAAAATACGACAGCCATATTCTTGCCTGGTTTATACTTGTAAGCGAGTAGGACATCTATTTTATGTACTGGAAGACATAACTGGTAGGCTTGTAGGTTCTTTTTTTATTCCTCCAAATTCATATCGTATAATACGTGCCAGAATCATATAATACGTGCCATGCCTTTCGATAAAATAAATCTAGAATGTAGTATCTATAATTTAAATATAGTAGTGGAACATGAGGAAAACAATGTATTTCAGAATCTATAAGAACAGAAAGTAAAATATTTTGCTGAATTTAAAATGCTCGCCATTTTTTAGTTCCTGAGTTCAGATTTACTTGGATTTGATTTCATCTTTGACAATTGCTAAAATAACTACTACTTAATGCAATATTCACTCCAAAAACACTGTTTTTGAATTCACTTTTTTCTTCATACCAACCTTTGTCATGTTAATGTATGACAGACTCCGAAATAAAAATTTAGTGTATGATTGCTCTATCAGTCTTGGGCAGACTGCAACCCAATAAATAAAACAGATGACATTTAGATAATAGATAAAATCGACGATCCAAGTAATGGTTTCAAATTTTGTAGCAATTTCGGAGGAGGGGTAAGTCGATTACACAGACTCCAGTACTCAACTGGTATTTATCTTATCGAACCCGAATGATAAAAGTAATAGTCGGCCTCGTGGTATTTAAACGCAGGACATGCTAGCGATTCTGCAAGGTCTCTGCCTTAGTTGAACCATATATTAATAGATATTTAATACCAATATCAAGAATAAAATTTCCTGATTATGAATTAGAGTAAAATTCTAAATTTCTTCTGACAGGTGCCTGGCATGAATTATATATGTAATTGGATTCTCTCTCTCTCTCTCTCTCTCTCCCTCTTGTATACATGCACTCGCACGCACACACACACACACACACACACACATAAAAGTTGAAAATTCTCTTTGGATTGATTTAGATTTAAACATTTTTAAAGACAACTGGTTTCACAGATTTGATTTTCAAAAGTTTTAGATAGAAAGACATAAGCTTATGCCGCAACTGTCTTGGATTGCAACTCAAAACTTGTCTTGCATGCGATTTGATTGATCGAGGATGATCACGTGATAAGGTTTAGAAAGTTTTGTAAGTTCCCTGCTACGTCCGTTCTTTAATGCCATGTTACAATATGTTTGGCGCCGTATGTTAAAGCTGTCACAGTTGAGTGAACGTCTAGTGATAATCTCAGATAATCAAGGCTGGGTGGACACATAAACATATGCACAAAAGATAAATGTCTCAAGTTCTAAGTTTTTCCACTTTACTTTTGTTTAGTCAATACCAAAGACCAAAGATAAACAAAGCAAATATATTAATAAAAATACGAAGACTGATCAAACTTTAACAAAGTACATTGACTCCTAAACTCATTGATGTGTTGAATTTACACAGCTAACAATCTAAACTTTGAACACATTCTTTACTTTTCCTTGTATGAGTCTAACACACGAATTTAGTGGAGAAAAAAATTTGATGCCTGCATACATAGATAGTTAGATAGTTAGTTAGTTAATTTGGCTCAAAAGCAAATAGCAAGGCCATGTAGGGGGACATGGAGTTAAGTACAGGGTGGTGTTCATGTAAAGAGTTTAGGCCACTTGAGGTCCAGGGAGGCTTTGAACAAAGCGGTCGTCGGCATCTTTACCATCTCGTCTGGCAGCTTGTTCCACGGATCCGCAACCCAGACGGAGAAAGCTCCTCTCCTTCGATTGAGATGAAATCGTCGCAGGTAGAGCTTTTCGGAATGACCCGCAGCCGACGCTCTGGAGCAGGAGTGAAGAACAGCTCTTTCGAGAGGTTACACTTTCCGCTTATGATGTTGTGGGCGAGAATGAGATCACTACGGCGGCGGCGTTTTTCAAGATAATAAAGGTCGAGCGTCCTCAGCCTTTCTTCGTAGGACAAATTTTTGAGACCATGAACCATGCGGGTAGCCAGCTTCTGGACTCTTTCGAGATGCTGTATGTCTTTGAGGAGATAAGGAGAAGAGGCTTGAATCCCATACTCCAATATGGGTCTCACCAGCGTGACATAGAGTGGTAGGAATATGGCTGCTGTGAGCATTCCGAATGACCGTCGAATCAAGAACAGAATTCCGCGTGCTTTGTTGGCAGCATGGACGCACTGGGCCGAAGGCGAAAAGGAGGAATCCACCAAGATACCTAGGTCCTTTACTTGATCGGTCCTCTCCAGCAGCAGACGACCCGGCTCGAAATCAAGTTGAGTTGCAGGAGTAGAGCCGACAGGCAGATGACAGCACTTTGACACGTTCAGACACAGGTCCCAATCGTTAGACCACTTCCAAATTTGGTGGAGGCATCGACGAAGATCCTCTATATTACCGCGAGGAGCGACCAGTTTGATATCGTCG
>NC_042998.1:104713647-104771147 GCF_006345805.1 Octopus sinensis | reverse complement strand
TAATGTGCCCAATTTCAAAAGCTTAATGTTTCAAGCGAAATTTGAATAAAAGTAAGAGAAAAAAAATTAACGATAAGCTTAAACCTATTCTGAGTGAAAAGGAAGGAAAATAATCATATTGATTTAAATCCAGTTTTACTAAGAAAATATAGTAAAATAGACAGTCTTATTAATCTATATATGCAATTAACTTCATTTAAGAATATTTGAATAGAGGCTACAGTCTGTAGTATCCAACGTTTTTCAACGGCTGATTGTAGCCGAATCCTCTTTCAGTGCCTGATGAGTTAAACTGTTTGTATGAATATGCACAACTAATGTCAATTGTGTTACCTTAGAAGCAAGCCTATTGCTTAAAATAGTTTTCGGAAGTTGCAGCCTTCTGGAGAGTATCGGAAAATATTTCAAAGAAAATTTCAGTCAATTTCCTACAGTAAGCATATGTGAATTACATTAACTGCTTGTTGATAATACTAAGTAACTATTTATCTGAAGATTGTTGTTATATAAATGTTTTTGTAATGTAATATTTACTATTGGAAAATTGTACAAATACTAATACAAATATGAAAATGGAACTGTTTTGCAATTTGATTAACTAATATATTTATCGATACACAATTCTGCAACCTTTGAAGTGTATATACATACATTCATAAATACATACATACAAACATACATACATACATGCATACATACATACATACATACATACATACATACATACATACATGCATACATACACACATACATACATACACATACAAACATACATACATACGTGTGAATGTGTGTATATGTATATGTATAGACATAGAAATAGATATTTATATATATTTTTATGTATACATGTGTGCATGTTAGTCTATGTGTGTGTATATATATGCGTGGAATGCATGTGTATAAAGATATATTATGTGTACATGTATACATACATTTGTATATATATGTAGAGATAAATAGATAGATAGATATGCGTGTCTGTGTGTATGTGTTAAAATGCATGTGTGTGTATACTCGCATATGTAGGTACTTGTGGTAGTGAATATAAATATTTGTGCGATACATACATACATACATATATACATACATACGTGTAAATGTATGTGTATACATATGTATAGACATAGAAATATAATATGTTTCAGTATTATCATATTACGTAATTTTTACTTACGCAATCTGCCCGTAGATCCTCAGTGTGACCGCCTATACAAATATAATTTGCAGATCTATATAGTGAAACATGTATGAGAATAATCTATATTTTGTTACTTTTCATTTGTCTTGCTAGCTTACGTTCTATTGTTTGCTAAATTTGTATATATATATATATATATTATATATATATATATATATATATATATATATATATAAACATATATATATGCATGTATGTATGATGTACGTATGTTTAGATAGATAGATAGATAAATAGACATAGATATATACGTACATGCATACACGCATATATACGTGCATATATATGTCTGTGTATACATATGCATGTGCACATGTGTATCACACACATATTCATGCAAACAAGCACCAAACGATACAGAGAGAGACACTTACTACGAAACATACGCAGCTTGGCAATTATCTGTTTCCTCACTCGATATTTTCTCTCCAAGTGAAAAGAAAATTCTTTTCTGTCTCTCTTTCTATTCTTTTCCATGTATAATATAAAGTCTTGACACCTCCCAGTTTCTATCTATAATACGTTAAAATTATGTATTTTATCGACGCTGTGGGTAGTAAACAAATTGGTCACACCACAGATTTTACTTGTCCGTGCAAATGAAAATGGTGAACGATCTAAGAGAAATTAGAAAAGATTACATTTCAAATTATTCAAAAGCAATTTGCAGTGCACGAGGATATTACTAAATGATTCCATGTTGGAAACTGTTATGCAACTTAGACAGAGTAATTTCCAAGTTCTATACATTTGAGTTAGCTATATACTTCTAATCATCTTTAACAGAAGCTGCATTTTCTTCCGCTTGCGAAGCTCTAGGGAAGGTGAAAATGATGCCATTTCTTTTAAACACAGAGAGATAAAATCTATGGTGTAAAATCATTGCTTCTTTTTCACATCGAATTTAAAATATGTTGCTGAAAAGATATATCATCTAGTACATCTCAAATTATATTACACTTAACCAGAATGCCAACAGAAAGCAAAACTTGTTGTAAAGCTTTCATTAAGATATGTTTAAGAAAAATGCACTCGTGAATATATTCTATTAAATCAATAAATATCTATAAGCAAAACGTAATACCTCCCCCTCTGTTAAAAGACATACGCCATGTTTAGTTATGTGAGTTTATTGATTGAGGCATTAATTATACTTGAGATGTGACATAATTTTCAGGTAAATACTTGTCTTTCAAAATGTAGTTAATATTCAGTAGTCATAAATTTATTGAGAGAATAATTTATATATTTCAGATGAGACCAATATAATTACATATTTCACACAAGTATAAATTTCAATCACTGAAATAAACAAAAACTATTTTTCCCCTCAAAGGTTGTATATATAATAACGTGTGTTACAAAACTGGAAAGAAATACAAACTCAAGCAGTGTCGCTATGGAATTTGTAAGAAACTCAGAAATGGATACTATTTTTCCGAAAAACTCATGGGTAAGCTTGTAAATCACTCGGAGCAAGGTCATGTAATACGCTAAAACATTCATTTTCTAAATACCAAAAATATATATAGTTCATATACTAACAGAAAATAATACTTTATTTGTCATGTGATCTTTATCAATTGGTCTCCATCAGTTACTAATTATATACGACATAAAGGATTTTCCGGTCATTCTTGTATGATAGCTCTGACAAATAATTAAACAATATATAATGAGAGAAAAACATGAAGCGCGAATTTGGTGTTCTGTTGTTCGTTTATTTAATCTGTTACAAAAGTTTCAGTATTTAATTATAGATGTATTATAAATGCGATTTCTAAATGCAATTTACAAAGAGCATATAATCATACCAAACATCGAATCATAGACATGCAACCATCTTATATAAATACGTGACCTGAAGACATAACTGGAGTGATTAAAAGGTCTTTGTAAATTGCATTTATAATACATCATAAATAATCGAACTCAAAATCGTGTAACAGATGAAATAAAAGAATACCAAATTCATGCTTCTTTTCTCTCTTTTCTCCTCTCTCTCTCCCTCTCTCAGCGTATATATATATATTTATATATAAATATATATTAGTGTGCTTTTGTGTGTGTGTGTATGTATGTATGTATGTATGTATGTATGTATACATGTGTGTGTGTATATATGTATGTATGTATATATGTGTGTGTATGTATGTATGTATGTATGTATGTATGTGTGTATGTATGTATGTATGTATGTATGTATGTATGTATGTATGTATGTATGTATGTATGTATGCTTGTATGTATATGATTGCCTCTCCTCTTGTAAGCTGCAGATGAGGATTCTGTAACATCTTGCTGACCAACCTGCACAGACAATTTGCTTATTATAAACAAAATCCTGTGGTATACATGAAATCACTTCTTTCATCAAATCGACTTTACCTGAACGAGTGCACGGTGTGCTATACATCAAACAGAGAAGTATTTGCAAAGGAACATGAGATGAAGCATTTTGCTCAAGAACACATTGTACCTTCCAGTTCGGTAACCGAAACTGCGATCTTAGAATCGCGAGTGCAACACCGTAACCACTGGGCCACACAGCTTCATTTATATATAAAGTCTGAAAAAGATTAATTATTTGATGAATCGATGGATTCATATGATAGTGCTGATAGTAGGTCTTTTTATATTAGATAGATATCTAAGTTTCCCTACCATAACATTCGTCAATACCATGACAATAGTATAGGCTATGATGGACTTGTTAAATCTACGAAGAATTTCAGAAATACTTTATGACGAATAGACCTCATAATTACTGTAATTACTAACTTCTCTAAAGTCGATTTCTTAGATGCTGCCCTAGACCTAAACGTGTCTTCTCAAAATAAACCTGATGAAAAAGTGATGTATCTACATAAACAATCCTACTACATTGTACCAATATAGTGTTCAAAACCCTTATAGTCAATATCAACAATAATATATCTAACCTCTTCTCTTCAAAGGAAACAATCGATAAGGAAACTCCCTATTATAGTTACACCCTGGTTAACAGTGGGTTGAAAGAAAAGATAACTTACAACCCTATGATTAAAATTACAAAATCAAAAAAGATTATATTCTTGGTTCCCATTCTCTTTGAATGTTAAGACTGACGTAGGTAAAAATTCTTTGCCTTAATAGATAAGAATTTCCAGTTAACAAAATTTGTAATGGACATACAGCTGATAAACCAATAGGAAAAATATTATCATTCAGAGGTCATACCAAGCGACCACTCCTAGTTGTAACTATTGAAACCCAGAACCTCGCGCACTCGACCAAATATGCACGATTATTTCAGTGTTTTATGAAGCTGAAGTGACAGTAGCGTTCCAGAATACGGAAACTTAACAGAAAACATGCATTGACAGAACAAATTTTAGCAAAAGATAGGCTAACTACTTGCCTTCTCTCCGATCGTGAATAATACTATAGCCACGAAGTTAGCAATATTTGGGATCTGAAGGCTAACTGCACACCACATACTATCAAGTGGAGCATCATGGAATGATCCTCGCCATAGGTTAATGGATCAAAGAAATGCAGGTTTTGTTTAGCCGAAAAATCTACAGAACTGCAAAATTTTCTGAAAGACTAAGGTAGATTTTCGTGTTTTCCAACAAACTGGCGTCCCAATTTTTTTTTTTCAAAAAAGACCAACCATGTTGCACGTTTGAACCTGAAAGGTTGCTTAGCAATACACATCATGCTATACACGCTTGTCAGATTATCGAATTTAAATCCTGTATGTAAGTTTGTATATATATATATATATTGTGTGGGTAAATTTTCATTTTCATTCGCAGTGAATAATTTTGCATTTGATTGTTCATCTACATTTTGGATATGAAATATGGAATAAATTCTAAATTATTTTTCCTAAGTACATGTTTACTAAAGTATATACACTTCATGCATATGTATACGTACCATCATTTAAGTTATTTTAAACTGTTAGTCTGTAGTACGCAGTATCTGAGGTATTTCGTTTCACACATGCATGTATGTATTTTCCGTAACTACTTTGTCATTTACTTATCCCCCACTGCTGTCTGTATGAACTTTCTCTCTCACTGTGTGTTTAGCACTCTTGTCTTATTCCTCCATCTAAGCACTTATTCTGCACCCATTATTTTATCTTTCTCTGCACCTCTCTTTTACTGTTCATACTTTCTCTCTATGAGATGTAATGCATGAGTGAAGAAATCAATCAAACAACCAGCCAGCGTGTTTTAACTATCGATTATTATTTAATTGTGTTTACCAATGCATAATGTATATATCTGAGAAAACGAAAATAAAAAATTATATTTCATAGAAGCAATAACTGATTTAAAAATAAACTACTTTTTTATTCTGGCAGGTTGTCCAATAAATGGTCAGTGTTTACCCATTGGAGAAAGAAAGCGATCCAAGTGTTTTGATTTATATTGTCGAAAAATACGGAATGGGGTTCTCCTCGAAACTACATATAAGAGTGAGCACAGGAATTTTCAAGTATTTTATTAAAGAAAGGAAATACATACTGTTCGAAGTCCTTAATATTACTTAATTCAATATTAACGAGTGACTGGACAACCGAAAGAAGGGCACTCGACATATTTATTGGGAGTTACATGTAAGGATCAAAACAGTTTGATTCAAATTCGTTGGTACTCCGAGTTTCAAGCGTGATGCTAATCTGTAGCCGTTGGGCATTCCCAATGACTTATGATTAGCATCACGCTTGAAATTCGGAGTACAAATGAATTTGCATCAAACTGTTTTGATCCATTAATGCAATATTAAGTAGTATTTACTATTCTCAAATTGCAGCTAGGAGTTTATTTCATTATATATGTATTTATACTTTGTTCTCTCTTTCTCTCTCTCTCTCTCTCTCTCTCTCTCTCTCTCTCACGCTCACACATACACACACACACGCACACACACATATGTATATATATATATATATATATATATATATATATATATATATAGTCAATACGAAGAAGTTAGATCCACATTAGGGATTACATAATCCAAAAGATTCCACTGGTTAAGCACTTTCATATAATGCGAAAGTCTCTGCGATATGTTAGGGATTATTGTTTTAATACATATTATTAATATTGAAAGAAAGAAAATGGAGGAAAATTGATGTATGAATAATTTACTTGTATGATATAAAGATGTTGAATCTTTTAAAAGACATAATACAAATAAATCATAAGATGCAAAGCTCAAAAAATGGATAAAATCCTACATATATGTTTCACTTGTACCTCTTACTTGATATGCATTTCTAAACATTTGGTTATATGCTAAGAAAAGCATCATATGGAGGAGAATCTCTCTAGGGTTATTATGAGCTTATAGAACTAAGGGTAACATTTATCTTTGAAGGATGGATAAGCACATAATAACCTTGAAGAAGCTCTTCCTCATACAGACAAAAAATTATACCTTTCTTAGCATATGACCAAATGCTTAGAATTGCATATCAACAAGGAGTTAGAACTGAAACATATATGTAAATTTTTTTCACATATTTTGAGCTTTACAATTTGAATGGGCGATCTGCTTTTTGCCGATCACATACCTTAATGTAATTCGAACATAGTGGTATTACATTCAGTACTAAGTTTAATAACCTATTCAAGCATAATTCACAAATTACTTCTATGTTAATATTGTTCAGCGGTTTATTAAGATGTTTACTCACTTTTCAACAGAACTATAAATGCATTTTCGTTTTATTTTTTATTTTACTTCAATTTTAATTCAATATTTGATTTACTTACTTTCATTATATTGAGCAAAATTTTATTTTACAACCAGTTATTAAAAGTTGCTTTATTTCTTTTCTTTACCTATCTAGGCTGCTCTTAAGAAAAGGCGGATGTACCAATATATTCGGACCTAGAGATACGTAGGAATCCACATGATCAAGTTAATATCAGTCGTAAAATTTACACAGAATACCTGAACTTGTAAATCAGATGGAGATTGAAGTTTTGTATGAATATTCTGTAACCAAAGTGTCAATAATAATTGTTATTGTGGCCAACAAATTTGGCAATTCCATTAGGTTACACGCTTAAAAAACAGTAACGACAAAAGTAATAGCTATTGTGACATGATGATAACTTCTTAATGATCCGTCAATGAAAACGCTTGGATCCGTTTCATTAAGATTTTAAAAGTTCAATATACAATCTTCAGTCGATAAATGTACAATTGGAAGACAATAACAACACAGCTACTCGATTTTCTTCTGTATATTTGTATAAAAGCTTTAAATTCTTATTTATTTTCAAACAATATTAATGTTTAATAAAGTACGCTTAAATGCACTTGTATATTTTTAATCATTAAAAGTATAAAGTTTTTATCATGAAATTCGTTGAGACACTCTTGTTCATCGATCGACCAGACTCACATGGACTACACAACAAACAAATATCACTTGGTTGATGGAAATAAATACTTCAAATACCCACCAAAGAATAACTTTGTTATTGTTTACTCAAAAACATTCACACATACGCACACATGCGTACGCGCACTCTATCCCCCAGTTATATTTTTACACACGCACACACACGCGCGCGCGCACATGACAACTATAACAAAAGCGAGTTAGAAAATCACTACTTTAATACTTCATTTAGAATCGTTTCATCATAATTCAAAACAATCAAACTTACTTAAGGTTATAATAATTTCGGCAAGAGTGGTCGACTGAAAACGTTTCCAATATACAGTTTTCTAAAATCCGATATCTACGGAAGTGCTTCCTGTTGTAAACACCTGGGTTATACGCGCAAACGCATTAATACACATATATATGTATACGTATATTAATATATTTACACATGCGTGTGCACGTTTATCATTTTATATGTAAAGAATTTAAGTATGAGCTACAAATAGTTTCATACTGTAGAAACAATAATTTGATAGATTTAAATATCGTGCCTTGCGTCTCCAAACAATCCTTTAGAATCAAATACACCTGGCTGATCTTATTTGAAAAGCTGAAACAAAATAGTGGTCCATGAGAAAGAATGAGAAAAGGCGAGAGGAAGGTAAATGCAAACGGTGAAATGAAAAGAGGAAGGACGAGAAAACAAAAAGGTAATAGAAGCAGAAAGAGAAAGAACGGAAAGGAAATCAATGTTGCGTCCTTTTTTTAATCAATATCATAATTAAAATAGTAACTGCAAGATAATTCAGCGGATAGGAAGCCTAAGTCTGTAAGAAAATATGCTTAATCTAAACAGGGTGGTGTCCACCCGTTGGAGAGAAGAAATTTGTCCATGTGCTTGCATTTGTTAAAAGTTTCGGATCGGGAATTAACTAGTGTGGGGGAATTCTTGCAACTATCAAGAATGTGAAATCTTTTGGCTACACATCACTTGCATCTCCTCAATCAATTTACCTGTGGTGTGGATTAATTAACGATGCTCCACTTGATTATATGCGATGTACAATTGGCCTTCAGATCTTATATATGGCTAACATACTTTGTGGCTTTATTTTTCTCCATGCGTCCGAAAGATGGCTGGTGGTTCGCGTAGCTTCTATTAAAATTGTCGGAGTACTGCTGTGACTTCAGTTTCATAAACTGAGCAACATTCTGGGTCTCAGTGATTACAACTAGGAGTAGTCTGTTGGTGTGAATTGCGAATTATGATGGTCTTAATATTATGGGCAGCAACTGCACATAATTTTTCTGAATATCTATTTTAAAATGTTCCTGCATTTATGGTTTACTGGAAGAATTTTTTTGGCAGTGTTACTCTTAACATTTAAAGAAAAGGACGGGTGGAGTGAACCATGATATTTTCCTGAGTCTATTTCTAAGTTTCATATTTTCAATCGATGAGTTGTAAGATATCTTATATTTGAAGCCACGGGTATGTTTCTTTTGACGAACAGGAGGACACCACGCTCACCGTATTAATTATGCTCTCTTACTGGCTTCAGCCTCCTGCCTGTTAAATTATTCTACCCTTACTATACTAATAAGGATTTCGATGGACAAAAGAGGACACTATTCTTGGCAATCTTTCCTTTCTTCTTTTTACCGCTTTTATTTCTTGTCTACATTTTCTCATTCCACCATTTACATTAACCTTCCTCTCGCCCGTCCTCGTGTTTCCTCATAGGCTAGCATCTTTCCACAGTTTTACAAATAAGGCCAGCCATGTGCTTTCGAACCTAAATGACCATTTGATGACATAAGACTTGATATATAAATATACCGAATAATTGTTTCCACAGCATTAAACTATTAGAAGCTCATATTTAGATACTGCGTATATTAAATGGTATTACCTGCCAACGGCTGGAGTACTTTCTTTCTTGATGCTATTAATTACGTAAGAGTAAAGAATATGTACGTATATATATATATATATATATATATATATATATATATATATATATATATATATATATATATATACATATGTATATATATATATATATGTGTGTGGTGTGTGTGTGTGTATGTGTATGCATATGTGAGTGTAAAGTGGCATACTATTTAACTGGAGAAAAGAGAAGACAAGTTACAAAGTGGGTGAAGCAAGTAAGGGAGTGATACAGGAGTCACTTAGTAGAAGTAAGGGTATTGTATTACCAAATTTGGAAGAGGGGCAGTTTAATACATGGATCAGCATCCATTACCATATTATCATTGTATATAGCAGTGGTTCCCAAAGCGGGCGGTACTGCCCCCATGGGGACGATGGAAAGATTCAGTGGACGTTGAAGAAAAGTAGGGCAATAATGGGGCAGCAACAGGAGGCAATAGATGTACCCCTCCATGTACCTCTCCTCTCCAAATAATGGGTTAATTAGGTTAAGTTTTATATGTGAAATACGGTTGTTTTGGATTTGCTGCAGAGTGAGTGATCTATGTTTGTGGGGGTGAGGTGGGTGGGGCGTTAAGGATGTAGATTATTTGTTTCACGGCAATCATGTTCGGTGGGAGGGGATGCTTAAGTTTGTTCCAAATCCTCGTAGCGCGGCTTTTCCTCTTGCCCTTGATGGCTTGGAGTAAAAATTAGCCCTTTCTCATCTTGTATGAGGATTACCGAATGTCTTCATGCACTACCTACCTGATAAGACACTCAGACACTCCCATGTCCCTAGAGGCCGACCTGATTGACTTGAAGTGATCGTTTTCAGTCATGGTCTGGATTTCACTAGCAAATTCAGGAGTTCTTTTCAGAACGATTCGAGTGAGTTTTCCGAGCTGCCGTACCTTCGTAATCACTATTAGACTCATCCAACTCTTTTTGATTCCTCTACTCTGCCATCAGATTGACTCCCAAACACTCTGAAATGTTCGTACTGGAGCTTCCGGCGTGTATGCCAAGCACAGTACAGCATGTTGTTTCCAAATTTCTGGTAGAGTGAATTACGTCATGGTGCTTTTTTTTTTCTCTCACAGACGGTGCTCAATTGACTCTGTAACCGACAAAATCAAAAACAAACAATGAGCCTGCGCGAAATTAAAAAAATAAAATGGCAACAATTTATACATCACACCCTGATTATGTGCATATATATATATACTCTTTTACTCTTTTACTCTTTTACTTGTTTCAGTCATTTGACTGCGGCCACGCTGGAGCACCGCCTTTAGTCGAGCAAATCGACCCCGGGACTTATTCATTGTAAGCCCAGTACTTATTCTATCGGTCTCTTTTGCCGAACCGCTAAGTGACGGGGACGTAAACACACCAGCATCGGTTGTCAAGCAATGCTAGGGGGACAAACACCACACACATACACACATATACATATATACGACAGGCTTCTTTCAGTTTCCGTCTACCAAATCCACTCACAAGGCATTGGTCGGCCCGGGACTATAGCAGAAGACACTTGCCCAAGATGCCACGCAGTGGGATTGAACCCGGAACCATGCGGTTGGTTAGCAAGCTACTTACCACACAGCCACTCCTGCGCCTATATATATATATATATATATATATATATATATATATAAGAAACAAGTTTAAAATAATGGTCCTCACATATAATATCTTTATTTGAGCAAATTTGGTTTACAGCTGTTTCCAGTAGTCGTTATAATTATATTAGTGAAAGGTTTATTCATTTGCTTTATTGATCAATTGAGGCATATTGAACGACTTAAGAAAATTAATGCTACTTTCGTCAGAGCTATTTCTGGACATAACAAGCAGAGTACTTTAGGAATGGCTATTGTGGGGGTATGTGGGGGGAGATAGAGATGTTCAAGTAGAATTGAAAACGGTGAAGACAAGTTACAAAGTGGTTGGAGCAAGTAAGGGAGTGATACAGGAGTCACTTAGTAGAAGTAGTGGTATTGTATCGCCAAATCTGGAAGAGGGACGGTTTCATACATGGGTCAGCACCATATTACCATATTGTCATTACCATATTATCATTGCATATAGCAGTGGTTTCCAAAATGGGTGGTACAGCCTCCATGATGGCGATGGAAAGATTCAGTGGATTTTGAAGAAAAGTAGGGCAATAATGGGGCAGCAACAGTCGGAAATGGATATACCCTCCATGTACCCCTCCTCTCCAAATAATGGGTTAATTAGGTTAAGTTTTATATGTGAATTATATTTGTTTTGAATTTGCTGCACAGAGTGGTCTATGATTGTGGGGGTGAATTGGGTGGAGTGCTAGGGATGTAGCATGGAAGCCAAGGGGCAGCAGCCTGAAAAGGTTTTGGTTACCACTGGTACATAGGTCAAATATTCTCCAGCCATTGTGTTGAAATTTGATATAGGATTTTCATGGAGATGGGTCAGTCTAAGACAGAAATGTTCAGTTTTTAATCTAACATAGTGGGAGGAATAATGTTAGAGAGTGAAAGGATACTATTTTTATTCACATTATAGAGGCCATGAAAGCATTTATTATCAGGATATAAATATTGATAGATTTAGAGATGTTGTTACAAATGGGGTGATGTGAAGTTAAAGTTGTTGGGAATTAGATGTAATTGCAGGTTAACCCGAATATTCAGGTTTTAAAATTTAAACAAATTAAAGGGCTAGGATTTAATTTTAACTAAAGTTGAATATCAATATGAATATCAATCATACCAGTACCAGTAGTATTAATAAAATAACAATAAGATAATCTTCCAAAATAATTGAAGAAATAGCAATACCAATAACCATGGGGTAATAATCTTTTCTACTCTAGGCACATGCCCCGAAATTTTGAGGGGGTGAGGCCAGTCGATTAGAGCAACTCCAGTACACAACTGGTACTTAATTTATCGACCCCGAAAGGATGAAAGGTAAAATCGACCACAGCAGAATTTGAACTTAGATTGTAAAAACAGACGAAGTACCGATCAGCATTTCGTCCGGTGTGCTAACATTTCTTATTTCTTTATTGCCCACAAGGGGCTAAACATAAAGGGGACAAACAACGACAGACAAAGGGATTAAGACGATTACATCGACCCCAGCGCGTAACTGGTACTTAATTTATCTACCCCGAACGGATGAAAGGCAAAGTCGACCTCGGCGGAATTTGAACTCAGAACGTAACGGCAGACGAAATACTGCTAAGCATTTTGCCGGCGTGCTAACGTTTCTGCCAGCTCGCCGCCTTAATAAAACAACGATAAAAGAGTAATGGTCCCAATACTGGAATGAAAGTAAAACATTAAATTTAAAATATTATCTTAAAATCTTAAAATAAAACAGGATAAACAAAATAAAATAAAATAGAATAAAATTTTAAAGGATACCTGGTACCAGGTGTAGAGGCCTATAGATGAAGTCAGGTGGGTATGGTGGACGGCACCAACTGCCTTACTCACTGTACAAGGCGTTTTGTTCTGAGAACTGGAAGCCCTGTAGCGGTGGAGTGAATGTGACGGTGATAGGTCTAAGTATCTAGAAGCTACTAGCTCTGCACAAAGGCTGCTCGCACCAAATAGTCGTAGTAGTTCTGAACTCTGAACACCGGCAGGCTAAGGAAGCAATGCGAGTGTCCGAGTAACCTTTATCATAGAAAATGTGGAGCAGAGAAAACGCACTCAGAACAAAAAATAGTTAGATCGCTGCTTTCAGCGGACTTTCATTTCAAAGGTAGAAATTGCAAGAAAATGATGGCTATAGCAACGTAAAATGTGTACACTGTGCTTGGTGGAGATTCCATACCCGGGCGGAAGACAGCCTGTGTGCAAAAGAATTGCACCAAGACAGTGTAAGCAGCACTGCACTCCAAGAATCCAGAGTCAGAGAGCATAGCCAGTTGCAAGAGGATCAGGAAGACGTAAGGAAGAAGCGCGAACCTGGATTTTACTGTCAACTAAAAGACCATCGAACGACTACCTCTCATCCCATCGACTATCTCAGAGAGGATGATGACCTACTGATACCAATCATGAATAACTGACACCGGTCCCTCGTCAATACGTATCCTCAAACAATGACATACTGAGAGGAGGAGAAAAAAGCATTCTACCAAAAGCTGAGAAGGGTTGTAGGCAAGGTTCCCTACCAAACCAAGTTGCTGATTTAATGCCAGGATGAGAGCAGACTATGAGAAATATGCAGGCATCATCGGTAAGTTTGGCAAAGTCAAAAAGACCTCCGATGGAGACCTCCTGCTGAATTTCAGCGCACAGCAGGAAATCCGTGTCATCAATACGTCCTTTTGAACAGCCAGAGAAGAATTATTTCATCTGAAAACACACTCGGTTTGGCTACAATGGTATGCTGAGGTACGTCGTTACTCGGAAGACTGGGCTGCATGAGATCCTGTGCATGAAAGCCATGCGTGGAGCAGAATGCTCAACTAACCATTACTGCATGAAGCATCACATCAGAGTCAGGATCACTCTGCCCCGGAGAAAGACTTCAACCAGCACAAAGCCAGAGAAGGGCGTATATACACACACATAAACACACAAGAACGCACACACACACACATACATACATATACATACGTATGTATGTCAGTTATTCACATGAAGCAGCATATAATATTTCTATAAAACCATATGTAACACGTTCGAGTACACTCGCACGTGAGTTCTTTTGCAGCAGAAATTGGCTCCGGAGAAAGTTTCCCTCCTCCTAGATCAGTGGTTCTTAACCGTTTTCATAGATCCCTATAATAAATTTTGAAAATCATTTCAAAATGTATGATGATCTTTGTATAAAAGTAAGATAAAATAAAACAATATGAAGATCCTAATTTATTGAAAATGTTACAAATAAAAGACCTTGAAAAATACTAAAAGTGATAAACAAACGCATGTAACTACTGAACATTTTACAAACATACTTATTCACTCAGTGGGTTGATATTGTTTTGCAGCCATAAGTACATCAATGTCGGCGTGAATCACAAGCCTACTGAATGCCTCCGTTTTCATAAACATCATTGCTAAGAACGCAGCCTCGCAGCTGTGTGTCGAGGGGGACTGGATCAGCATGGTAAGTGCACGCATCGAAAGAAGAGGATAATCATCTTTCAGTTTCGCCTAAAATGTCGGAAGCTCTTGTTCAGAAAAATCTACTTTCAACTGAGTATCCTCACATATTTGAAGAAATTCCACCTTCGTAGTATCATCAGTATCACTGATGGTACTGTCCTCCACTGCAAAGAGTCTGTAAATACAGCGATTATCCAATCCTGGGAAGTGACATTCGATGGCGTCATCCACTGCTAGAAGATAAACTGAGATCTCTTCACGGGAACTACATTTAGCTTCTGTCATAGAATCCAGGAAATTTGTCATCTGAGGGGAGAAAGCTGTGACTTGGGAGTCACAGACCAGGAACAAAGCATATACAGTTATGATACAACTAGAAGCTGCGATACATGATACTGCAATACAGCAATAGAGCTGCACTGCAATACCCCAAATATATGAAATAAATTACTTTCTCCCACTTAGTGACCCCACTGAGAAACCTCAAATGACCTTCTCCCCACCCAGGTGTCACGACCCTTAGGTAAGTACCACTGTCCTAGATGATATGTGTGAAAACACACTGCGCAGTGAATCGTGAATGCGAATGAAAAAAGCACTCGAAGCACATAAAATTATTAAATGTAAAAGACAACCCAAATCTTTAAAAAGGTTACCACGGACAAATTACTCATCAAAAGTACAACTCTCCAATCTAGTCAAAAAATGCAATTTCCCTAACTGCGGAACCTGCATCAACCTTTTGGAAGGATCAACATATGAATCCAAGTTAGGTCAAATATTCACCATAAAATGTTATTTCTCTTGTGCATTGAAGATTATGATATCAAATTTGGTTGTTGCGGTGGGAACTACATTGGTTAAACGAGATTGACCCTGAGGGACAGACTGACGGTACACAGGCAACAGATTCGAGACTCCATGGACAGGAAAATTCGCGTAAGTAAACATTTAGCTCAATGCCCTGCAAACAAAAATCCGAAATACCAGAGTTTTCCTTCTATCAATGCACCAGAAACACAACACAATTTCGATTAAATAAATATAAACCACAACTAGATATCCTATAATAACACGCCAAAAAGAAAAAATCCCGAATTTATTCACGAAAAACGACTGAAGGCAACAGATATAAATCGAAAATTTTAAGTAGCAGACTTCCTCAGGGATTCGAAAACCCAACTCCAAACTAATACACTTTTGGAGGCTTGTTCTGCTCGCATCTCAATTCCGATTTCTTCAACATATTCTCGCACTTGGTTAATATTCTGAGCTCCACAGCTGGTGATTCACAGCCCTGCAGTTGCTGATTCAGAGTCCTGCAGCTGTTGATTTAGAGCTCTGCAGCTGTTATTGAGTGAGAGAGCAGCGCATGCCATGAAAGAAACATTTGTGTACATGAAGCCTAATATACTCATCATGACTTCCTATCTGATAACGGTGCACCAGACACATGCATCACAACCATATATGCGCTACATGGTGATCTCATGTCAAGATAAACACAGCATGAACTTTCAGGTGAGACCCAGTTAGAATTTTCTTTAGGTCGAGTAGCCCAACCCGCTCAAAACGCCTCTGAATAATGGTTGTTTAAAGATGCCGAACGAATTACCTGTATTTCCAGAATTCCTTTCAACACATGAATTACGCTTTATAGAATCAAAATGCTTTTTCCAATGGAGCTATGAAGTAGCAAATTAATTTTTTTCTGGAACATTGAAATCGGAATGAAAAGAGCCAGAATGAATACAGCAAGGTACCTTGTCCGATGCCCTAGCGATTCTGCTAGCTCAACTCTTTCAGCGATTCACGGCTAATAAACAATCAAGTTTGTCTCCACTATCAAGTGAGAAGGTTAGGGTCTATTTTGAATTTTGTGGACTTCAGAGACTGGAAAGAAATGACATGAGTATTTTTTGTCTTGTATCTACCATGTTAACCTCTGAAAATTAGATATATTAAAACTTAGCTTCTCTTATAGCACTTCAATTTCTAATACTGTAAAAAGAAAGATGGATAAGTTTTGGTTTATGCTGATCTGAAAACAGGAATTATTCGTCAATAACACCGGTATCCTGTAACGGATATGCAGCAACAAATCGAGAACTAATACATTCAAAGAAAAAAAGGTATGTCGTTATGAATTTGGTTAAGTACCCCATATTACCAAAATTTGAACTAATTCTAAAAATAAATTTAATCATAATGAATTACCAGGTAGCAAAAGTCAATACCTCTATTCTTACAAATGAAAATTCTTTTAAAATATTTTAATATTTTTATATACGCTTTTATTGATTATTTGGCTAACAGTTCCAACAGATTAGGCAAACACTTTGCTACACTATAGATGTCCCCTCATTCGACTACCCAATTTAGGTATAGCTTTTTAGATGACAACACCTATTTAAAACACATTGAGCGTTAGCAATATACTTCATTAAACGGGATGTGAACTAATTTCCTTTCGCTCAGAATGCTTCTAAACGGTCTTTTACATCATGTTATTTTTCTTTGAGCCATTTTATTTGAGCCTCAGAGATTGTTGGATCGTGTACGGTTTGCTATACAAACATGTCCGATTACTGCACTATCCCACCATGAAACTTAGAATAACTCCTCTATTCGTTATATGTATGTGTGTGTGTGTTGTGCGTGTGTGTGTGTGTGTGTGTGGTGTGTGTGTGTGTGTGTGTGTGTGTGTGTGTGTGTGTGTGTGTTCTTTTATTATTTTATGTGCTTCAGCAATGCGGCTGTGGTCACTTTTGAGCGCCACCGTGTTTCTGCATCATCGCTTATGATTATCTCTCAGCTAATTTCCTCAGGCTGGGGGCTTTTCACGTCGTCACATCGCCACTCCTGTGTATACCTTGTTCCAGGTATTGGCCCATTTGGTATACGGATACGCAGCAACAAGCATTCAAAGAAAAAAGGCCTATCGTTAAGAATTAGGTTTGGTACCCCATATTACCAAAATTTGGACTAAATCTAAAAATGAACTTAATCATAATGAATAACCAGGTAACAAAAGTCAATGTCTCTATTCTTTCAAGTATAAATTCTTTTAAAATATTTCATATTGTTATATCTGCTTTCATTGATTATTTCGCTAACAGTTCCAACAGATTAGATAACCACTTTGTATTTGATTCCGCTGCCCTCGTCTGTACCTAATGCCAGGCCGCCGGTTTATCCGGTATTGTGAAGAGGAGGATGTCCAATTCTTTTTTGAAGATAGAAATCTACGTCCACATTATGTGGGTTTCTTCACTTTAGAATGGAGAATAAAACAGCAAGAAATTTAGTTGGAGAATTATTGAATGTATCTGGAGACTGAGTGACAGTAAGGATAAAAAATTATTACTTTTGAACCTCCTTTAAATTGTGTATGTGTTTCAGAGGTAAAGCAAACTACATGTTAGTTTAGCGTAAAATTCCACTCAGAGGAAATTTTGTTGTTGATCAAATTTTCTTCCTCTCGACTAAATTAATGAACATAAAATGATTAGTAGTTTCCAAATATTGAATCAATTTCCTGAGAAGAGTCATTTCCGATATACCACAAACCGACTTATTTTTATTTTATATGATAGAAGTGAAACTAGGATTCACGAACAGTAAGTATTTTATATATTTTCGTTGACAAAAGCATTAGAAAATTTGTACAAATCGGTATCAAGATGCAAAGGTGGCAGAAATATGATCAGACATCAGAAGAAATGGCATCCTGGAGAATATGAAAAACCAGAAAAGAAAGGATTTCTAGATGCTTGCATAAAGTTTCCAAGTTTGGGAAGTTCTTCAGCTTCAATAAAAGAATGACTGTGCATGTGTGAGTGTGTGTGTGTGTCCGTGTCCGTGTGTGTGTGTGTGTCCGTATGTATGTGTGTCTGTATGCCTCTGTGTGTGAGCCCCTGTGTGTGTATGTGTGCGTATGAGCGCAGTTTGTCTGTGCGTGTGTATGTGTGAGTATTCGTGCGTCTGCGTGGGAGAAAGAAATATCTCTAAGAAGCTTCTTTCGCAGAAAACAAAAATAAATTTGGTGATATAATGCATATTTGTCGACAATGTAAAACAAAAGCACAAAATTTTCCAACTTATTGATCTTTAACTACTGGGAATTTTATTTATATAAACGATGATTTTGTTATGATTGATGTCATGAAATGCTGGTATTGCAGTGAAAGCAACTGAATTTTGACAGTAATCTCGCACTCAAGTATTTCTTCTATGTCCTTCCCTGTAAAACATAGAGGTATACGAACACACACATGCCTACACACTGAAATTCACAGGTGCACACACACACACATTTACATACAGCACCAGGAAATGTATATACGATAGATGCAAGGAAGTAGAAAAGGATCACTAAAGATCAATAAACAGGTATATATGCACATGCTTATATACGATTGAATGACGTAATCGAATATATTCAATCGCCTCTAGAAGTGTATGTGTGTGTGTGTGTGTGTGCGCGCGTATTTACGACTTAAATTACATCTGTGAGTTTTCATTTTCATTGCTTTCTACGTCTAACATTCTCATACTGTAGAAACCTGCATCTATCCAAATCTTTTAAATACATTTATTACAGAACTGACGCCGTTTCGATTATTATATGTATGTGTGTGTTTGTGTATGTATGTATGTATGTATGTATGTATGTATGTATGTATGTATGTATGTATGTATGTATATATATATATATATATATGAACGTACGCATGCATGAGTATGTGAATGCCCGTATGTATGATGTATGTGTTAATGTGCGTGTATATGTATATACATATATCTGTGTTTGTATATATATATATATATATATATATATATATATTAATATACGCAGCCATGCGCAATGCGTTACCATAATGGAAAAATATAATTGTTACTAAATGCGACCAAGGGTGTCAAGACACCTACATTGCTAGATATAAGAGCTAAAATGCTCTAACGCTTCAGGAAAAGCCCATTAATGTATACAAGTATGCTCACGGGGGCTACAATCGTCCCAAAACACCGGCTATATATATATATATATATATATATACATACACATATACATATATATATATATATGCACACACACACACCACACACACACACACACACACACCACACACACACACACACATATATATATATATATATATATATATGTGCAAATATTAAATGAAATAGAGAAATACAATTGATAAACTAACATTTTATTTGCATTAGATATATAACATACCATAAAAATATAAGATAGACAGAGAGACAGACAAAGAGACGGGCAGACAAACAGACAGACAGACAGATCGATAGATAGACAGATAGATAGATAGATAGATAGATAGATAGATAGATAGATAGATAGATAGATAGATAGATAGATAAATAGAGAGGCAGATTATATACATATATGTATTTTTATAGGGTTACATTGAAAGGGAGAGGGAGTAACTTTAAAATTCTTTGAAATGATGTACCCTATTTTTCAGTTTATTTTTTATTTGAATTAAATTTCGCTATTTTATTTAGTTACATGAAACATGTATTTGTGTAATATTGCTGTTGTATCTATTTAAACTTAATTGATAATGTCAAATAGATTATAGGCGCATTTGCCGAATTTCTAAAAACATGTATCACTGTGAATTTTATTCCTTTAATTACATTATGCCCTGTTATTTCATTGTGCTATCACTTTCTTCTAATAACTGAATATTTAGCGTGAATGTAATCGTACGGTTAAGGATTTTTTAGTAACACGCTGAATCCCACAGTAAAGAAGACTGAGAGTGCATGTTCAACTATAGTTATGGTTGGTAGCAAGACTTATATGTGTAATTTGGTTGAAGGAATTCGTGTAAATTTTCGGTGAAAGGCCAATCCTTTTCCACTAGTGGTGACTGGGTAAGCTTAATGCGTTACCCAATGTAACACTGTGAACCTTTAGTCCAAATTTCACACTTTTCATTTTTAATTTTTATTTGAGTTAAATGTTGGCATTTTATTTCGCTATATGAATCAAGTATTTATTTAATATTGCTGTTGGTACGGTTTCTACTCCTACTATGCTGTAGAGAATCGGATCAGGTCTACAGTTTTTGAACGACAAATTAATCATTTCACTTCTTTCTTCATTTCTCATACCAGGAAAGAAATATTGAAATCCATTGTTCTTCTTTTGATTAAGTCATTAATATACATATATTTATTTTAACTCGTTTATACTTTTATTATAATTGTTTCAGGAAAAATATGAGATACTTTCTGCTTTTAATCAGTTTTTGCATAACGTACAAACAAGCAACTTCGCAAGGTGAGTAAAATTTTAACCGGCTATGTATTCCTCCATAATAGCATTAATCTATGAACAGTGTCATTGTTTTCAAATTTTGTCGGAGGCCAGCAATTTCGGGAGAGGAGCAAGTCAATTATATAGACCCCAGTGATTAGATAGTACTTATTTTATCAACCCTGAAAGGATGAAAGGGAAGGACGACCTCAGCAGCATTTGAACTCACCAAGTAAAGACGGGGGGAAATGCTAATAACATTTCTACCGGCTCGCCTTCTTACGTCAAATTTGAAACAGTGAAACCCAGGAAATGCTGAGGAAATGTGTTACTTGATCTAAGTAAATAAAATGGGTCTTTTTTTCTCTTCTTGAGGGAAGTAGGATTCATATTTCTAGAAGTCTCTTTTCGAACATTTAAATTCTCTTTAACCCGTAATTAGCTTGAGAACTCTTCAAATTTCTAATGCTTTACCATATCATTAAATCATTGACAATCATGATACTATGTGCACTGCAAATGTCAGAATATTCTTTTCTACCCCAGGCACAACGTCCGAAATTTTGTGGGAGGGGGTCAGTCGCTTAGATCGATCCAGTACTAATTTCTAATACTTTACCATCTGGTACTTAATTTATCTACCCCGAAAGGATGAAAGGCAAAGTCGAGCTCGGCGGAATTTGAACGCAGAACGTAAAAGCAGACAAAATACCCATTTCTTTACTACCCACAGGGGGTTAAACATAGAGTGGACAAACAAGGATAGACAAAGGGATTAAGTCGATTACATCGAACCCAGTGTGTAACTGGTACTTAATTTATCGACCCTGAAAGGATGAAAGGCAAAGTCGACCTCGGCTGAATTTGAACTCAGAACGTAGCGGCAGACGAAATACCGCTAAGCATTTCGTCCGGCGTGCTAACGTTTCTGCCAGCTCGCCACCTTCAACCCAAAATAGAATGTATGCCTTAAGATGATGTAATCGTCCAGTTACCCTGTAATAGTATGGGAAATTTAAAGTGTGTCTTACAAACAAAATATTGGTTTATGTGCGTAAGGCTTGCGTAAGTGTATGTGTGAAGGTGCTGAATGGTACCTGCGTAAAATATTTCCTCCAATGCATTACATGTATAAACGAGGTATTAATACGTTTCATCTACAAACTGCTACAGAGATGAACAATGCGCTAATGCAACGTACTGTAAAGCACAGATATTGCTAGAAGCGTTAAACCACTTATATCTGCGAAAAAGAACATTCATATAAAACGGCAGGGTAGATAACTGCCACATGAGCAAAGCAAAGTAAAGCTAGAACACTGGACTGCACAGACTAATCTGGGAATTGTCAATAGTGTGCTCTCATTGCTCATACATACATACATACATACATACATATATTTGTATTGATAGATAGATAGATAGATAGATAGATAGATAGATAGATAGATAGATAGATAGATAGATAGATAGATAGATAGATAAATAGATAGATAGATAGATATCAGAGAATATCAGCTCTAGCGTGACAATTTTTCTCTTGAATCTCCCTTGAATATTTGAATTGATTTCACCTGTAATTCAAATAATGGTGGGTGTAGTTAAACACCACAAATCCACATTTACACTTCTCGCATAATAAAGAAATTTTGCAGGAGCTCATTCGAAATTAATATTTTATTTTAATATCGGATCACTGTTCTGTCAAAGATTATGCCAACACCTCTACACTGTAACAGCGTTATAAATAACGATAAACGTCACCCTTTTAAAGCCTAGCCAGCTTCATGGGCCCGGTTTCCTGGCTTCTGTGGCGTATGTGTTCCCTTCCACCTGGACGGGACGCCAGTCCATCGCAGCATTACTCAAGAAACAAGAAGAGAGAAAATGTCAGGCCTTGTGCCTATAGCAGAAAGAATATAACGAGAACTAGTGCTATATTTTTATAACACTAGTTATATTTACATTTTTGCAGGGATAAGAAAACCGTGTCAGCAGAAAATACCTCTTGGACCGAAATGTTATATCGTAGAGGAAGGTAAATATTTTAACATATTTAGTCTTCATCGTATTTCTTTATATTGCTACATGTTTGGCTCTCTTTTACTCTGGAAGAAATTATATATATAATCTATAATCTATAAACCATGACAGCATCGACGATTGCATGATTAAATGTAAATGAACAGATGATGAGACCTACCCAAATTAGAGATTAACAATTTGTGATAGTATATTGAAGAAAGTACTAGATGCTGTTCGAAACTTTTATACTTCGACTTCGTTTGTATTGTTTTGAATATATGAATATTTGTGTAATGAATGGATAATTTGAATGGATAATGTACTATTGTATACGTACAAAATACAGTAGTAAACGTGTGTGTGTGTGTGTGTGTGTGTGTGTGTGTGTGTGTGTGTGTGTGTGTGTGTGTGTGTGTGCGTGCGTGTGTGCGTTGTAAATATAATTTATCATTCATCCATGTAGCCTGAGAAATGGTTGAAGCTTTTCATCTGACGCAAACTTACTACGTTTAAAGCTGATATTGAAACAAAATTTGTGACTGAAGGTGACACTCATCTTTACAACCCCTCCCACACGCACACATACACACACACACACACACACATATATATATATATATATACAAATACTCATTGCTAATTTATATTAAATGAGTTAATAACAAATACCATATGTACTAAAGATTAGTGTCACCTTCAGTGATGATTCTTGTTTCAATATCAGCTTTAAACTTAGTAAGTTTGCGTCACATGAAAAGCTTCAATCATTTGTAGCGTTTTAAATGCAATAATGTATTTCATAAAGAGTTACTGGTATAAACAAAATGTATTAATTTTCTTTTAACTCATAGGTTGCTTGATACGCGGCGTTTGTGTGAAATATGGAACAAAAGTAGATGCAATTCCATTTTGTATGACTTATGTTTGTGAAAGAAGAGGTCATGGATCTTTTGTGCGGCATAAAGTAACCGGTAGGTTTGTACGGTCTTTATCTTCCAAACATTATATTATAAAACGCATGCCAGAATTTGCAACAAGAAAAGGAATACTACAAGCAATAGTCATCCTTTAGATGTAAAGTAGTAAGCTGGTAGAATCATTATTATGCTAGGGAAAATTCTTAGCGGCATCTCGTCTGTCTTAACGTTCTGAGAAACATTATCTTTTGACCTACAGATTTAAAAAATATTTTTTTGTAACTAACTTCAGCTTGATATCTCTAGTGCTATGTTATACTTACGAGCGGAACACTTTGGTGATTGTTGAATGGAGGCTCTTAATGCTGTTACGTTTTCTGGAATTCTAACGGTCCTGGGTCTGCCAGGTGACTTTCTTTTCAGTGTGGGTCCACTTGCCTGAAGATTAGAAATCCAAAGCAAAATCCTTTTTCGATCGTCTACGGAATGCTCGCTGCGTCACTATTACTGATTGGTTGTTTTCAAATACACTTAACAACAAAGCCATGATGTTCACCGGTTCAACACATGATGGGTTCTGAAAATGATTGGGAAAAGATTATGATCATTCATAGAGAAAATGAACACAACAATGTCTGGTCTCCGAACAATCTTTCATCCTACACAGGCCTGACCTTCTTACTTCTAATAATAGCGGTCCTGTGGCATTTTTACATACCATGCTGTGTTGTTTTCTTCTGCTGTAATTCTGTGATCGCATCCAATCAGTCCTCTTCCCCCTCTTTTTCTTGGTACATACAGTCTGTCTGTGTCAGTTCTTGGGTGGAGTGTTCCATATCTAGTTATTATTATTATTATTATTATTATTATTATTATTATTATTATTATTATATTATTATTATAATTATTATTATTATTATCATCATTATTAATATTATTATTATTATTATTATTATCATTATCATCATCATCATCATCATCATCATCATCATCATTACTATTATTCATCTTCCTTAAAGACAGAAAACAGTTTTTTGTTTTGTTCGTGTTTTGTGACTATTTGTATTAGTATTTCCGAATGCAAAATGTGCAGCCAACACAATCAGAAAGTTGACCACATCATCTCCACTTGTCTAGTTCTTGCCAAGTCTGAATTTATATACAGACACGACAAAGTAAGCAGTTGTATCTACTGGACAATATGACAACATTACATCAAAATTGAGACCAAATGTCCCCGAATAAAGTTCGTTTATAGATAATCAATGAAACACTTATATTTCCAGTGGTGAATTATTCAAACCCCAAAGAATTCCTCTCAACATACGGCAGCAGTATTTCCCCACTACTCCTAGCCGTGTCCAGAGATCTACATATCGTCAAATACGGACATTTTCAACTGATTAAAGTCAATCAACTGGCAAGCAAATCTTTGGTATTGAACAGAATATTTGTTGTAGCTCAATATATGTTTATATATGTACACACACACACACACACAAACACATACATGCACATACACATGTATACATATACATACATACAGACAGACACACATACATACATATATATGTGTGTGTGTGTGTGTTTGTACTCACAGACGCACACACAGTTACACGTATATTCATGCAAAAAGGACCAGTACTATACGTACGTGTATATAATTGTATATATGTGTTGTGTGTGTAGTTTTGTGCACATGTGATGTATGCAACCTACACGCTGCTTAATGGATGCGAATTTTAATCTCCCTTTGATTTATTTTAAGGCGTTGGAGTGGTTATGCTAGGTCATTGTATTTCTATCTTAATTAGATGTAAATATAATTGCAAGAATTTTATATTTCCAGACCTATAGTTTTGATTATAACAAATTGTGTATATTCGCAACTTCTAGGATGTTACCGGGATGGTGTTTGTTATAAAAAAGGTCACAGAATAACAGAAAGAGGCAGATGTATGTACCATACCTGCATGCGTACCCTATACGGTAGATATGTGTGGAGAGCGACATATACTGGTAGGTTACAATATACTTTTACTCTATTGAAGATTTAAAAGTTGAATAATTAAATATGAATAAAATCTATTATTCAGTACCGTCGTAACAATAGAATACGTAGCTAATTAGGGACAAAAAATGGCAGATAAGTTTATAAAAAAATGAAGGACGATTTGTCAGTTTATTCTTCGATAAGTAAAATTATGAAATGATTACTAATGCAATATCGTTAATCATAATTATGTTCGAGCAGTGTTTGCCAGTAGTTAAACAACAATATCAATATGCAGTAAGTGAAATGTATACATTTATAGTGATACGTCTCTAAAATAAAACTCTATTTTCTATTTTATTTACGTAACGTATGGGATTCAATATTTTCTTTTGACATTCACAACATTTATCAGACATGTAATACATAGGAATTTTCTTACGTTGCAAGTTTCTTGTATTTAAATTAAATGTTTTTTAAGCACTACTTTTCCTTGTGATTTATATTCCGACAAATGAAAGATGATGCAATAAGCTAGATAAAGACGTGCAGAGTTGATTAAAACGAACTTAGTGCTTGACTATAATGTATTTTATCGATTCTTACGAAGCGAAATGTTAAATTGGCTTTGATATTTTTAAAAATAAGAAAGTAATATCCGTAACTAATAATAACTGATTACCATAAAGAATTTTTCCAATGCTCTAAAGATTTCTCTTACTTATATAGTAATAAAAATTCCTTTTATTTTAATTGAATTTAATCAGATGTTAGATTCCAAACAGAATTTTCTGATTTAAAGGTATAATTAAATTTAACAGTTATTTATTTAGAAATATATTCTGATGAAGAATGATAAAGCGTTTTCATTATAAAAAATGTGTAGATACATAAATAAGAACATAAGGATACAATATACCCAAGCTTGCATGGGCGATAACAATTCAATGCTATTACAAGCCAGGTAATTTCCGCCATAATTCAATTGTAATTCACTGTTAATACATAGGATATTTTATGTACAATATTGTTTAATGCTGAAATACTTCACTATCAATAGTATTATGTATATAAATGTTTATAATATTCTTTCGTTGTTGAACATTGATGAAGAACTTCGATGCAAATAATTAGTCACCAGTCTTCTGTTGAAATACCATAAGGTAACATAACAAAAGTTAAAGAGGTACCAATAAGGTAGCAAACTTTTTTTGAGAAAGCTACTCGAATATTGTGCAAATGTAATAGTAATAAGTATAATGTAGTTTAATTGCTTTCTTTGTACACAGATTTGATGTGCTTTGCAAACATCGCAAAACTTCTCTATATCTTGAAACAGGAATATTTTGATAATTATCAAGGATTTTCGTTTTCTTAGAGATTTGATGGCGTAAAAAACGCTCAGGCATATTAGTCGCACCCCAATTTCAGCAGTGCATATTCAGGAAAAATACTTTTAGTGAATTAAGGCATGTAATATGAGCACAAATTCGCATGCAGGACACAGATTGATTTTTTAAAGACATTTTCATGGGGAAACGACTGCAATTAAATATGGTAAATTGCATTACAATATGATTAGATGTATAACCATTAGAGTGGTTTATATCAAATTTTCACGTTTTTTCAATGAATTTGACCATATATTGAAACAAAATTTATTTCAAATGATTAAAATGTACTGGAATTATCAAATTAATTGTATTTTTCTATATAGTTCGACATGAAATAAAATTATTATTGCTGTAATATATGTAATACGCCAGAAAAATAGACTTGGGATATATTTATTGGTATACTTTATTTAACATATCATTATACCTTCGATACCCGGGATAATTTATGAGAAGCCATCCAGTTAGCAATGTCATAGACCAGTAATACACACTCACACACACACATGTATGTATGTATGCATGCATGCATGTATGATCGCAATTACGTACGTACCCACGCACGCACGTACGTACGTCTGTCTGTCGGTCTGTCTGTCTGTCTGTCTGTCTGTCTGTCTGTCTGTCTGTCTGTCTGTCTGTATGTATGTATGTATGTATGTATGTATGTATGTATGCAAATTTCAGAGATATGAAACAAATTTTCAGGTATGCAAAAACATAAGACGCTTTAAGAAGTAAACGTCACTGAAATTTTAGCTCTGTGCATACCTGAGTAAATATCGTATTGTTGTTATGGGGACAATATCTTGACATAACTGAGTAGTTTCTCCCACATTTATCGTAATTATTTTTTGTTTGTAGGTTGTTTACTGAATCGTGTATGTCACAGTATTGGCACGAAAATACAAACAAGAAACCCTTGTTATTCTATACATTGCATACATATGTATCCATCGTATATTGGATGGCGAGGAAAGCTTGATGGTAAGTTACAGATATTGATACTTGTTGTTGAAAATGTTCAACTGCATTCAATATTTAAATTAAAATAACAAATGTAAATATTTTAACAATATCTATTAATTTCAGAAATGCTTTCCTTGAATAATTTTGTCGCGGTAAAAAACACGCATGTATTGGCGTTAAAATACACAAATTGAATGTTGTAATATTGTATGTATTGTCGTCTCCATTTATAAATCGGTTAAGAGGATCGTTGAATAAATGAAAATAGAAAGAGTATCATGATCACTACTAATCATTCTTCAAACCTCAATATATCTTTAATTAGCAACAACATTGTCATACTATGGAAAAACACTATTTTAGAAGAATATTTTTAGGCAAATGAAAATGTGAAAGAATCAAATATTTTAGACAATACAAATGTGATGATCATCGATTTTATTTTTTTCAAGAGGCAATTTATAAGCGACAGTATCATAACTTGGATCATTGATAAATATATTGTAGATTTGTTTGTCAGGGTAATCACAAAAATTCCGGCTCGATTTGAAGCTTAAGAGTAAAGTGACGATAGTAATTACTATAAGATGCTTAGTATGAATCTTCTATCTATATCATTTCTCTGAATTAATCTCGAGTGTAATTTTGTAATTAATTTTATGATAATTTGCGGTGTTCAAGATCGATATTCACATGCAGAGTTGTTCTTACATCTTGAGTTTCGATTAGAGAGTAAGGGGTTTCGATTTAAGAGACTGTAGTAGAAATTAATCTGATCGATCTGGTTTTTCTTCCCATTGAGATATTAAAAACTATCGTGTAACTAATTTGTTTGATTTTCTGGACAGATATATCATTGTATGTTTAACAAAAAAAGTGTACCATACATTATAATTCAATCTACCCGCCAACACTATGTACTGTCTTAGGAATAAATGAATCCTTCCACGTTGCCAACGTTTGAAATTTGACTGAGTAGCTCGGTTTAGGTCCTGTTTCTGCACATTTTATAAATATTCCTACGAACACAAGATGTGTTTTCATTTTTATGTAAGTTTTAAGTAATTATAAAATACTCATTGAGTAACCATTAAGTAATCATTAAAATTAATCATATTGATACCATATCTTCCGACTAGGGAGAGATAAAATGTGAAATAAAATTGGATACTGCAATTTCTTGATTTTCTTTTCCTTTGGAAACTAAAATAGGTGTCTAAAAATGTATATCATCTAATATATTTCAAATTATATTACACTATGACGCATTTCAAACGCATAGAGAATTCTAATATGACGCTTTCAGCAAAGATATATATTAGAAAATTGATTTTGAATATTATAGTATATTTAATTAATCATGTAACAATCTCTAATTATCTATAAATAAATCCTTTTGCTTCTGCCTTCATTAAACATAAACAAAATGCCTTGCATATTTAGTATTACAATTAGTAGAATTAGTTTATTGACTAACTCATTATGTTTGAAGTGTGACAAAATCTTTAAGGAATACTCGTTTTTGGAAGAGTCGTTAATATTGCTTAGGTATAAATATACTGACAAGAGGCAATTCACATTTCTTGAAATAAAAGAAAACTGTTTTTTACATTAAGGTTGTTTAATAGACAGTGCTTGTCGGAAGGTTGGAGAGAAAGTATATTCAGAAAATCTTTGTGCTGAAAGAATTTGTAAAATGGACCAGAATGGATATCAAGTTTACACTAATCGCACTGGTAAGTTTGTGAATCTTTTTACAAAATGTCCCTTATATAAGATACTCAAGTATGTATTTTATGAACAGCAAAATATTACAGTTTATACGCCAACAGAGATCAATTTCATATTGAAAGCGGAATGTTATTTCGTGATATATATTTCACTCAATAATTATAAAACGTTTAGAATGCAATTGTTAATTCGTAACAGAACAGTGTTTCTAAAATTAGTGCAAATACAGCCTATTGATGCAAGTAAAACCGCATTATTAATTTTATTGAAATTGTACTGCACAATACTAATAATTTTCAAAGGTGTATAGTCAATATAGATAACTTACTTTAAGTATGGGAATATAATATACTGGATAATTCATCGAAAACTTCTATGCTCTTGCATCTAATATGAAGTACTATATAAGTGAAGTTAGAGACAAAATTTCCCATATTCCAGATAAAAGGTGGATTTTTGTAACCATGTTGAAATACCCGATAATTAATGAGGAACTGAGTAATACAGATTGTCGTCAATCCTAAATGAAGCAGTCTTTGCATTCTTCAACAATTCGGTCGTCATTCACCTGATATACTTCTTAGACCTATTACGGAATTTAACTGATTAAGAGAAATACTTGAACGTCAAAGACAGGCGTGGATATGGATACACACGCCTGTGTGCTAGTGTGTTTGTATGTGTGCGTGTAGTTGTCTCAGTCAGAAATCGGTGATGGTGTAAACAAAAGTAAGAATACCGGATAACAGCGGTACTTTTTAAAGTAATTCTCGCATATTTTTTCTTCACCATGTTACATAAGCATTCTCTAATCATTCTCAGCATCGTAAATGTAATTAACCATGGTTGGTTCGGTGGAAACATATAGCTAAACATAGACGTAGTTGCTGTAGTCTATAAAGTACTAAAAGATGATAATTCTTGATGTATAGAAGAGTACAAACTAATCAAAACAATTCCATTTTTCAATCTGTGGTGCGATAAAATATGTAGTGTGAGGACTTTGCTTCCTCTTCACAACAAGATTAAAATGTGTTTTTAAAAATACATATCCTACATTATATTTCAAGTGATAGTGCACATTGCCAAATAGAGTACTTATATGATATAGTACTAACATATAAAGCGCCCTGATGAGATACTTTCATTTAAAATATATAAGAAAATCCAACTTTTGAATAAAATGCTCAAATTAATCATGCAACAATATAAACAGCAGTAAGACAATGTATTAATTTTGTATTAAAATAAACTTTCTTTCGATGCGACATGTAAGTTTTATGCTACGAGTCATATTTGAAAGTTTAGTTAATATTTCATGGTTTTAATACACTGACAATACACAATTAATACGATTAAGTCGAAATAATTGAATATACATTTCATAGACACAAGTACTCATGCAACGAAATAATATTTTTTTTCACTTCAAGGTTGCAGAATAAACGGTAGTTGTCAGGACGCTGGAACGAGAATAAAATCTGAAGATGGATGTGTTGTGAGTATTTGTGACAGAATGGGGAAAGGATTTGGACATTATACTGAAGCAGCCGGTAAGCTTAAATTTATATGCTCAGTCCATATGCCAATAGAAATTTAAGCAATATTTATTAAACTTATATATATACATTAGTTACATGAAATAATTTGCATACTCATATAAGTAAATGTGGTCAACGTATTCGAAACATTTTAATTCCATTACATTTCTTATTCGAATGCATTATGAAAACATAATTATATCTTTCACTTTTGTGGAAAACTCATTTTTAATTTTAAAGATTTTGGAACTAATTTTACGGATTTAAAAAATTTAATGTAGAATCATCCATACGTATGTTTTGAATAATTAACACTTATTTATGAATATTTAATATTCATAAACACATCTAATTAGCAATGGCATTGTTTACATATACGAGGTATATAAAATTAATTGTACAATATTGCAAAGCACTTTTGTAATGTAACAAATTTATTTTGCCTAGGTTGTATTTTGAACAACAAATGTTATCCTCCAGGATGGCAACATCAAGAAAGCTCCTGCATCTCTTTTAAATGCCAAAGTAGCTATAAAGAATATTACTGGGAGAAAATAATACGTACGTCAAAATCTTTTACTTCTTTCTAATTTAATTATACAAGCGAAATATATTTAAATAAAATCAATTAATCCCTTTACAGCTCAATAGAAATTGTGCTATCATAGATATATAGACAAGAAATAATAAAGAAAATATAATCATTATAACGTCATTATTTGTAAAATGCAAGCAACTGAATTTCTTTTACGTTAAAGTTGAGAAAACTGTTTAATGGTTTCTTAAGCATTCCCGGCACACGCTGAAAAATAAATTATGTTGTTTATTTGTTTATATCTTTAATTCGTATAAACAAATTGACTGTTTAATTTATCTGAGAATTTATTTATCAGTGCATCAGAAATTTTCGTTTTAGGCATGCAAGGTTTGATCAATAAGTAGCTGGACTGTTGACATTGTAACGAAGCTAAAGGACGCTCAGTAACACCGTTTGGCACCGATTGAATTTGAACTTTGTTGTGCACGCACACTAAGTTTTAACATTCTAGCTCACTTCCACTGTTTGAAGCAGTGCTTGGAAGGAAGGTGTGTAGCGTTTGATCGTCACATTGAACATGATAGAGAAAGTTGTCGTGTCAATACATGCTCAGAGGCCTACGCAAAGTTGCAGAAAGTTATGAAGTGGAGTGTATAAGTCGCACACAAGTGTACGAGCGGTTCAGTCATTTCCAAGATGGCAGTGAAAATGTCGTTATTAACGAACGTCTTGGGAGACCCACAAACAGCACAACTGAGAAAAACATCGCAGATCTGTGTGTAGCTGTGAGGGAAATCGTCGAATCAACATCCGTGAGTTATCAGAGGATGTGCAGATTAGTAACGGTTCAGTCCAGTCCATTATCACTGAAGATTTGGGTATTAGACGCGTGACAGCCAAGTCTGTGCCAAAACTGCTTTCAGTTGACCAAAAGGACATTCGGGTTTCAGTTGCATAAGCTCTCCTTGGTTGTGTCTAAAACGATGAAAACGTTTTGAAAACTTTGTGGAAGCCACTGAGCAGGTATCGACAAAATTTTGGCAAAATTTGATGCAGATTCTCTGCTCAACTTTCTCTGCCATGGTCAATTCGACGATCATGCAGTACACACCTTCCTTCTAAGCACTTCTGTAAATAGCAGAAGTGAGCTAAAACGTTAAAACTTAGTGTACATGTACAGCAGAGTTCAAAGTCAATTTGTGCTATGCAGCTTTACTCTCTGTGTTTTAGCTTTGTTACTATAGCAACAGTCCGGATACTTATTGATCAAACCACATATATGACGAAATGGATTACTTTAGTGCATTACATTTGTAATTTGTGTCTAACAGCAAGGATGTTAGATAAGCCTTTCTTCGATTTAAAGTGTCCTGATTTTGGATATGATATTAAAGACTGGAAATCACTTACATTAACCTCTTTCCCTTCTTAATTTCATTTTGCAAGTATCTATATACCCGTCGTTTAATATTCAATGAAAATGCATTAAGATAATGCTCTTCACCACTAAAATATTTTATGGTCATAAGGCATTAAAAAGAAACGTTTCTTCTGTGATAATTGCAGACATGATAACTTTATATGCTGTTGTCTGTTTAATCTGAAATATACTGACGTAAAACGAATCCAATATTTTTTAATTAACAAATCCTTTTCAATATAATGTAGAATCATCCATACCTATATTTTGAATAATTAACAACTGCTTATCAATTTCTGTCTCTTATCAATATTCAGTATTATGAAAGCGGCGAGCTGGCAGAAACGTTAGCACGCCGAGCGAAATGCGTAGCCGTATTTCGTCTGCCGTTCCGTTCTGAGTTCAAATTCCGCCGAGATCGACTTTGCATTTTATCATTTCGGGCTCGATAAATTAAGTACCACTTACGCACTGGAGTCGATGTAATCGACTTAATCCGTTTGTCTGTCCTTGTTTGTCCTCTCTGTGTTTAGCCCCTTGTGGGTAGTAAAGAAATAAGTATTTCGTCTGTCTTTACGTTCTGAGTTCAAATTCCCCCGAGGTCGACTTAGTCTTTCATCCTTTCATGGTCGATAAATTAAGTACCAGTTACGTACTGGAGTCGTATTAGTCGACTAGCTCCCTCCCCAAAACTTTCGAGCCTTATACCTAGACTAGAAAAGAATGTTCAGTATCAAGATGAATGAAGTACTTCACTAATACTTACATTTTCCATAATTCGAGTATTTGGATCTGCTTGCATGAGGATCCTAAACCTAGAGGAAATGTTGGTTTCGAATTTTGATTCAAAGCCAGAAATTTTCGGAGATGCGAGTAAGTCGATTACATCGACTCCAGTACTCATCTGATACTTGTTTTAGTGAGCCGGAAAGGAGGGGCGGCAAAGTTGACTGGCAGAATTTGAACTCAAATCTTAAAACTGGACAAAATATCTCTAAGCATTTTACTCGGCATGCTAACGATTCTTCCTGCGCGACGCCTTGCCAAGATGAAATATTAACATAATGATGATATATAGGTAATGGTAAGTTTTCATTGCTATCTCATCCGAGCATAAGTCACTAATTATTAATCACGTGTTAATGTTATGCTTGATTTTGTTAAGATTGTTACTCACGTATTTCTGTTCTTGATAGAACTATGGATAAGTTTTTGTTTTATTTCATTTTATTAAAATATTTAAAAAAAGATATTTTACATTAATATGTGATTTATTTCATTTCATACCTTTCATTTGATTGTTTGAACCGAAGTATCTATTTCACTGTCAATAGTATGCTTTATTTCTTTTCTTTTCTTTAACTCATTAGGTTGCTGATATGAAAACGTTGATGTACCATATTTGAACCTAGAGATATATATGAGTTCAAATAATCAAGTTAACATCAGTTGTAAGATATACACAGAGCGCGTGAACGTAAATAAAAACCAGGATTGAAGATATATATGAGTATTCAGGACATGGACAAAATCGAACACATATACACAGGGTGTGTTGTTAGTTCGTAGTTCGGCTGCTAGGGAATACATTCTGAAAACGCCCGGTGATAAAAACACCTGAAAGTAAAAACACCTGGCGCATTGGGAATAATATTCCCTTAAGCCTAAAATGCAGCCAACGCACGAGCTAACAGCACATACACACCTTGTGCATGTGTGTTCGATTTTGTTTAAATACCTCGAGCAGCTTCTAATTCATATCAGTACGGAGTTATCATAACAGTTATTGTTAACAATTAATTTAGTAGTTTCATTAAATGTTTTTTTTTCAAATACAATGACAACTGCAATAATCTTTGTAGCATGATGATAACTTCTTAAAGAGCTGTGCATGAAACAATTGGGCCCGCTTTATGGAGTTTCAAATAACCAAAGTGTTAGCGTGCAAAGTTCAGTCAATAAATGTATAAGCGAAAGATGACATCACACCTAAGCAATTTATTTCTGTAGGAAACAACACACCTAACTTGTAATTTTTATATTTTTATAGTTTTGAAAATATCATCAATGCTTAATAAATTATATTGAAAATAAACTTGAGTATTTCAATCATTACGGTAGTTGAATTTTATTCAGAAAATTTGATTTTATCGTTAACTAGCATTATGACCAGTCGTTGCCGGGTCATAGTGCTAGTGCATGTATGTATGTGTATATATATGAGTACGTATTACATGTGCATCTATATATATACATCTACACATAAAATACAAAATACAAAGTTATATCTTGATATCGCTAGGGATAACAATACTCAAAATATATAAGAGACTGGAATTGTTAGCCCGTCTCTTGTAATTTCGATCAATTGTATCTTGTCCTCCCTCTTGTATAGAAGTGTGGCTACAATCCAGCCTACCTCTACTTCTGGGGGAACATTTTAAATTTTTATCCGGGACGTCCTACGTCCAGGTATAAAGCTAACAATAAAATATTTCCACTTTGCAAGTTCGAGTCGAGTACTCCCTTGCACGCTCCGTTGACTCGAACCTTGCTTCTATTGTGGCGAATTTACCGCCTCTGATTAGATATCTTTCACAGTCGCACCAAGACACTTTCGAATGTGCTTTCCTCCAGGTGTTCAAATCTTCTTTTTTCTCTACATTTTTGATTTTTGATTTTTCCAGTTTCAGCTAATGAGCTGTGGCCATGCTGGGGCACCGCCTGAGTATTCATTGTATACTTTATAGACAATAGTCTTTTCTTTAATTTAATTGTTTATTATCCATCTGGACTATTCCATTTCTGCACGCTAATTTTATTTTTAATTTATTCCTATTCATGTGAAACCACTTATTCAAGTTCAAATCATTGATGCAATTTTATACCAATTGCTATTTTTACTTTTTTATGTTACAATTATATTATACTTTAGTTTGATTTTAATTATTACTTACTACATATAATTCAATTGTAATTATTATTTTTATTGTTAAAGTGAAAGCATCTGACATAAAATAGAGAAATGTTTTTTTCACTTTTAACATGTAATACTGAAATAGTGGAGAAAATATGATATTGCTATGGGCTCGCTCTAGGCAAGAAATTGAACATTTTTTTGCCCATGAAACTACATGGACCCTAAGTAAGGCATGTGTAAAATTTGAATGAAATTGGTTGTGTAGTTCTCAAGTTTTAGGGAAACACACAGACAGACAGACAGACACACACACATTCTCATTTTTATATATAGAGAGATTAAACAACATGTATGCTGTTTATTTTGTATTAGTTAATGGTACAAATGACTGTAGCTAGGCATTTTGGACGTTAAGTAGAATACGGCAGAATACAGAACTACAATAATAATAACCTCGATGTGGTCTGCGATCTACAAGCAATGTAAATTTGAAGGAGAGAGTGAGATAATGTACATTACAATCATTTGATCACAAAAGCAAATGGTCAGAGCGGGTTTTGATGTAAAAACTTTGCTGAAGAAGCATTTGTCGTCTACAATAGAGAAGTCCATCTTATAATAGCTGATAATTGGTGAGAAGATATTTCCCCGAGCGAAATATTCAAAGATAAATGTAACATTGACTGAGTTTAAGAAAAATATAAAGGTTTTCATATCTATTTAAGATAAAATTTAATATCATAGATTAAAACATGAACATATTTAATAAATGTTCATGTTTTAACCTACAATGTTCAAGAGCCATCGGGTCATAAATCCGGTTTCCTGGAATCTGAGGCGTATACATTCTCCTCCTGGTGGGTCGCTAGTCCATCGTAGGATAACTCATATTTGCCAGTTGAATGGGCTGGAGCAACGTGACACGAAGTATTATGCTTAAGAACACAACGCATCACCCAGTCCAGGTTTCGAAACCTCAATTTTACGATCATGAATGCAAAACTCTGACCACTAAGCCACTTGCCACCATATAATACACACGCGCGCACACACACACAGCGTAAATGCATAAGTGGGTGTCAATTTAAATAATATAAATCGTTTTCAGTGCGTGAAGGAGATTAAGTATACATTTAAATATACGCGGTAGTACCAAAGGGTTCCCGGACTAGTTATGTTTAATAAAAAAAATAACTTATTTACCTAAGTTTTAACATCTACTCCTTTGAGATAGTCACCTTGTGCAGCAATACACCGGTCCTAGTGTTCCTACCACTTTTGGAATCCGACCAGGAATTCTATCTCTTGTTAAATCCGGCGGACAGAGCGGATGCGGAAGCGATACCACGTTTTTAGTGAGAACGACACCGTGACCCGACTTTTCGTCCGATGTCACTTTGTTCAACGTCACTTCGTCTTCGTCTGTTGGCCGAAGTCATTGTGTTTTGTCCAATGCATTTTTGTCCAGTTTTAAATAAACTCTTTAGAAAACAAGGTGAACATCAAAATCAAATAATCATTGAGAATTTTATCGATAGGATTTGTCTTTGGACAAAAAAATCATCGGAAAAAAAGACGTCGGACGGTAAGACGTTTGACAAAAAGACAGCACCGAAACTCACGAATGAGAAAAGTTCGGTGACAGGAAAGCTCGGTGACGGGTTGAAGATTCCAGGCGTTAGTATTGCCTGCACGGACCTATACAATAGATCAACAACATTAGCAATACCGTTGATTGTCCTCCGATGGTCCTCATGCACAAGCTGGTGAATTTTCTCCCCATTTCTGGGAACTAAGCTCGTGCCAGCTCTTCCAGATCGCTCATCGCTTTCCAACGATGTTCTGCTTTTGAAGCACCCGTGCCACTCGAAACATTGCGTACAACCGATTGCTTTGTCACTATAAGCTTGCCGAAGCATGTTCACTGTCTAAGCTTAAAGTAAAATTTTACGTTGGCTCTTTGCTCCAAATTATTGTCCATGACAAAATCGCAGACTACAGCATACACGTGGTTAGAAAAGCATACATTTCACGAGTTAGAGAGTAAACACAGCGATGTCATTGGCACAATACCTCATGAAAGTTGCGCACGCAGCCGTCTGCTGCCATCTGTTGGTGCGCTACAGAATTAGTCCGGGAACTTTTTAATACTACCTCGTATAGTACTGCTACATTACCGAAGTGCAAAAATAGAAAAGCATCTTCGAAGAAGAATTTTACAATTTGTTGATCGTTCATTACAAAAGACTTTCTGATCTTCTTTCCTCGAGCAATGTCACTGATAAACCGTGAGACTCCCACTCTTTGACAAAATTCAGTAGTATAGAAGAAATGAGTTCGCATTCTTATTCAACAGCGAACGTTCGTAATATTTAAATTTACTTCGGATTTTATTAGTATAATAATTTACGAATTTATATTAGTAGTTGTGTTCTGCACGAATATACAAATTAAGCTACCCACTTATCTATAACCTAATTAATGACTTCAGTTTGGATCATTGTGTGTGTATATGTATTTGTTTAAGTTTACATATTTCTAAAGAATCATTGGAATTTTTTTGTTGAATGAATCCTGTGTCCTCCCAATATTGCAAAATTAGGTTACTTAGGGTGAGCCTGGTAACTGATGGTTTTGGGGTCTTGTTGTAACTTTTGGTGAGCCATGGTGCAACCAACAACATGGTAAAAATCCCTGCCATTTATTTGGTGTGGATGGGTTACATCAAATAATTCAATCATAACATATATTTAAATTAAACATGAAAAAATATTGAGATATCATCACTTACATGGAAAATTTGAAATATTATCTTTCAGTATTTTATAAGGTAAAATCTTAAATTATTAATTGACACATTTATTAATTATCATATAACAGCAATGCCTGGAAAAATCATGGATTACATGGAAAAATTCGAGCATGAAATGTAATATTCTTAAGATTATAAACCTGGAAAAGTACAGAGCAAGTTTTTACACCTGGAAAAGTAAAGGAGTAGCTATTACTTCTAGTAAAGTAAAGAATAAGAAACTTTTTTAAATATTGCAGCTAAAACTAAAATTTGAATATTAAAACTTTATTTATTATAGTTTACAAATAACGCTATACTTATTTAAGTAGAATTTGGCTAATTTACTACCTTAAATACCGAAAATAGTGACTAATTAGACAAGCTTACAAATTAGCTGAACAGTTTTGTACAATAAATTTAAAAGATGATAACTGTAAAGAGTGATAAATTAAGAAAACTGGCATTCTTTGCTGCAATATTTTAAGTAAAAAGTTTCTTATTCTTTACTTTATTAGAATAGCTTCTCCTATGCTTTTCATGGTGTAATAACTTGTCCTGTACTTTTCCAGGTTTATAATCTTAAGAAGATTACTTTTCATGCTTGCATTTTCCATGTAATAAATACATAGATACATAAATGCTCTTTATAAGATGCGGAGCGACACCTGTAATATAGACCACTACCAGTGGGCTCTCGTGTAAATGGATGTTTTGAATGCACTGAGGAAATACACATACGAATGCGTCAACGTGCAAATGTAAGCAACTATTTTACAGTGCCCTACATTAGAACATACCACCAACATACCAATAAGATTAAATAGATAAAAAATAAATAAACAAATGAATGATTAAATGCATATTTTCATATATGTACGATTTTGTGTATGCATAAAAATTCCAGCGTACGTGTGTGTATGTCCACTAACAGTCGCCACCAGAGAGGGATTATTCGTAACTGATCCTACTTTGCAGTGGGGTATGAGATAAATGATGGAGGTTGCCATGCATTCTACTTCTGGATAGCCAACAAGCACCATTAATCACATACTGATGACACGTGTGTGTGTGTGTGTGTGTGTGTGTGGTGTGTGTGTGTGTGTGTGTGTGTGTGTGTGTGTGTGTGTGTGTGTCGGTACGCCAATATATGTGTATATGCTCAATGAACGTAGAATCCTGCCCCTTAATACTAATATAATCTTTTTGACAATTTTACTCTTTCTTTTATGATTCTGTGTCTGTAATTTACGGTGTGCGTGTGTTGTGTGTAGGCGAATGTGTGTGTATCTGTACACTTGCGTGACTGTGTGTTCGTGATCGGGAATGCACACCCTACCCGTAAACCAAAATCTAATCTTCCTTTCTTAGATTGTATTCTCTATATTTTATCACTTACGTCATACTTTATACACCCACGGATAGTCGTTAGCCGGTCATAACCAAGATTCAGCAGGCAGGGACAACATGCCTATGACATTTCAGTTTATCTACTGGGACATCCCCTTCTTTATGCACTACCTGATGTGAAACAAATTGCACAGACTCATGCAATACAGTTAGATGCACAAAATCCTACCCATAAAGGACAGTTTCAGGATGACTCGAAACAATCGTCGTACTGAATAAAGACTAGTACCAAATCTATCTTCCGTCCTCCATCAAATATTACTATCGCAACTAACACTACGGAATTCCTGAAATAGATCCAGCGGAAATATAATCCAATCGTGGATGACACCAGGTAGCCCAAGTAGTCACTACACACATTTTTTTTCTCTCCCTGTTTCTTTCTGTGTTCCTTTCTGTGGAAGAGCGTACGCTCGAAACGTTAAAGACTTTTTCAATTCCCGAGCGTTATACTAATACCTCTCTTTGTTTTCTACACCACCTATCTTCGTCTGTTGTTTTTCGTGAATTCTCCCTATATATATATATATATATATATATATATATATATATATATATATATATATATATATATATATATAGTGTAATAAATAAAATATATGCATACATACAAACATATATGTACGTACCTACATCTACATATATATATACATGCATATATAAATATATATACGTAAGTACAGGACACCACAAAAAGACGTAGAACTCAACAGAAACGAAAACGGAAAAGCCATTTTTTTACAAAAGAAAGACAGAGACACGGAATATGACGAGAACGAAAACGGGAAAACATTATTTACAACAGAAAAACAAGGTACAGGACAAGCTACACAAGGAAAATCCCCAATCATCAGCTGTCGCTAGTAGACTTAAGCGTGTTTCGAAGGCAAGACAGGACACGACTCGTCAATACTGGGCCTTCCTGCGAGAGAATTAAAATAAAATAACCTCGCAGAGGGGTAAAACAAGCACGAAGAAAAATGTAACAAAACAGGACGTAACAATAAAACTGCACAATAAAATACAAGATAAAAATACATGTACAAGAAAATACAAAACGAGAAATAAAATACAATGCGAGAAATCAAAATAAACAAGAAAACAAACGCGAAAAACAAAAGAAAAGACCTTTGTTCTGGCTGGGACGGAAGAGGTTCTGGCAAGCGCATGGAAACATGACTTTACGGTTTGAAAGCAGCGTGCAAAAGGATTAGCAGTGACAAAAGTGAGGAGGAGTGAGAGAGAGAGAGAGATAGAGGAAGACACGCGGCTGAGAGAGAGATGAGGAAGAGGGTGAGAGAGGGGGGAAGGTAAAGCAAAGGGAGAGAATTTCGCGTCATAATTATATTATAAAACAATACTGGGAGGATAAGAAACGGAACGAAGCGAAGAATCGAACGAACCAGACGCGAAGCGCTGTCAGACAATAGTGTAATAAATAAAATATATGCATACATACAAACATATATGTACGTACCTACATCTACATGTATATATACATGCATATATAAATATATATACGTAAGTACAGGACACCACAAAAAGACGTAGAACTCAACAGAAACGAAAACGGAAAAGCCATTTTTTTTACAAAAGAAAGACAGAGACGCGGAATATGACGAGAACGAAAACGGGACAAACATTATTTACAACAGAAAAACAAGGTACAGGACAAGCTACACAAGGAAAATCCCCAATCATCAGCTGTCGCTAGTAGACTTAAGCGTGATTCGAAGGCAAGACAGGACATGACTCGTCAATACTAGGCCTTCCTGCGAGAGAATTAAAATAAAATAACCTCGCAGAGGGGTAAGACAAGCACGAAAAAATGTAACAAAAACAGGACGTAACAATAAAACTGCACAATAAAATACAAGGTAAAATGCAAGTACAAGAAGAAGAAAAAAAATATATATATATAATAAATATTAGGGAATAAATCCAAACTTACAGGGAAAAATCAGATTTAGCTTTGAATCCAAATTTATATCAAAATATTATATTATATTAAATTAGAGATAAAACCACTATTAGGCAAATCATACAATGAAAAACTTAAGCCAATACATAAGATTATTTAATTTATATTATTTAAATATATAACAAAATTATTTAAAAAAATATAATTAATATAACACTCCGATCGTTTCATGGCTGTTAATTTCTTTAAATTTTCGAGTTACAGTCATTCATCAGGTGGTTTAAATATTTAACTTGGCGAGGTTTAATCAATGAAACGATCGTAGTGTTATATTAATTATATTTTTTTAATAATTTTGTTATATATTTAAATAATATAAATTAAATAATCTTATGTATTGGCTTAAGTTTTTCATTGTATGATTTGCCTAATAGTGGTTTTATCTCTAATTTAATATAATATATATATATATATATATATATACTAGCAGTATCGCCCGGCGTTGCTCGGGTTTGTAAGGGAAATAACTATATAAGCATTTTTAGAGAGTTACTTCCCTTATAGATGCCAATTCGGGCTTTCTTAGCCATTTCTGTTTTGGTGTCTTCAAGCCATGAAGTCGTTGTTCTAAAAGAACGCTGGTCTCCTTGACAACGCTTTACGAGGTTGATTTCCTTACACTCCCTTCCCCACAGCTTCACGAGGGAGGGAAGAAGGGGGAGAAGCAAACAGGTGCAGGTGTGACCATGGACGCCAACTCCGCCGCCATCGACACACGAAAAATTATGCATTAAAATGGAATAAAAAGTGATGTTAAATTATTTCGTAGACTCATCGTAGACGCGCGCTAATACTCAGACGGGCTCGATATGAATCACGACTATAAGATACCCGAATTTGGTTAAACTGCACCGCAAAATGTGGGAGTAGTTAGGAATCTAAATCGAAGGGGACAGACACTCACACAACTACAGTTTTATATATATATATATATATATATATATAATATATATATATATATTATATATATATATATATATATATATATATATATATATATATGTATATATATATATATATATATATATATATATATATATATATATATATATATATGTATATATATATATATATGTATATATATTATATATATAATATATATAATATATATATATATATATATATATATATATATATATATATGTATATATATATATAATATATATATATATATATATATATATATATATATGTATATATATATATATATATGTATATATATATATATATATATAAATGTATGTCGAGACGCAATGGCCTAGTGGTTAGGGCAGCGGACTCGCGGTCGTAAGATCGCGGTTTCGATTCCCAGACCGCGCGTCGTGAGTGTTTATTGAGCGAAAGCACCTAAAGCTCCACAATCCTCCGACAGGGGGTGGTGGCGATCCCTACTGTACTCTTTCGCCACAACTTTCTCTCACTCTTTCTTCTGTTGGCCTGCTCGCTTAGCCAGCGGGGTGGCGTCATTTGAAGGCTAAAACAATGCGAATCGCATTGTGACCACCGATGTGTAACAACATCTGATGGCCTGGTCGGTCACGGTCACGGTGATATATATATATATATAGGGGGAAAAGAAAACATTTTCTTTGCCAATATGCTGGAAAATGGACGCTAAATCGTCTAAACACATAAAATACCAGGTGTTGAAGCGAAGAAAGCAAGCTAACAGAAATTCATAAAAATATAGTTATCTTCGAATCGGTTCTGATTTCTGGATTAATTCAAAAAGGATTTTTTCCTTCATCAGTGAGGAACACGAAATAAAAATAAATGAAATACTTAGACACATCCATTTGGATATATTTAGGGTACTTAAATGTATTAATGACTTTGCATCTGCCTTTCCGTGGGCATTTCTAATTATTTCATTTATTTTCATTTTGTGTTCCTCGCTGATGAAGGGAAAATCCTTTTTTGGATTAATCCAGAAATCGAAACCGATTCGGTGATAACTATATTTTTATCATTTCTGTTGGGTTGCTTTCCTCGTTTCGACACATGTTGTAATAACATAAGTGAAATATTTTATGTGGTTAGACAATTTAGCGGCTATTTTTCAGCATATTGGCAAATGAAAAAAATTTCTTTTTGCATTTATAATTTTCACCTTCAAACGTATTTTTCATATGCCGGCCACTGATACACACGCACACACACACACACACACACACACACACACACACACACACAATCACATACATACACATCCGTATACACACATGTATATAGATATATATGCATGTGCATGTGTGCGTGCGATGCGAGTGTGTGCGCGTACGTGCGTGCGCGCGTGTGAGTTGATAGACTGAGGTAAATTAGTGACAGAAAAAATACAACTTTACTCTCGTCTCTGACAATTTCAATATTTGAATTTAATTTGAGCTCATAACCTTAACAGACTGATTCGTAAGTTATGTTGACAAAATTCCAGAGCCTTTGCTTTTAATACTATTTTGACATTTTTTTCTCTAATATTATTTTACAAGACTAGACTTTAAATGGTTTCACTGTTGAACACACTTATATTCCTGTTGTTAAAAATTTAGTTCTGGGATACTAATTTTTATTTGGGCATTCGTCATCTATTATTGCAAATGGCTGATGCTGAATTTCGTGAGTGCAGTGAGGCAAACATAAACTGTACAGAAACTTCCATACACTAACGGGGCTAGGAACTTTTCACCCCATTGTACATTCACCCATTCAGTCATACATACATACATACATACATACATACATACATACATACATACATACATACATACATACATACATACATACATACATACATACAAACATACATACATACATACATACATACATACATACATACATACATACATACATACATACATACATACAAACATACATACATACATACAAACATACATACAGGTATAAATAACGTGTTTCCAATGGCCGGATAACTGAAGAGATAGCGGCGTGAATTTCCACCTTGGCATCCGAAACTCTGAGTTTTATCCTGGCTACCGAATAATTGTCACATATTACATTTACACATATTACATTGTGTATATCAAATATACACATATAAATAATTATATATTAATATTTTTATGTTATAATAATACAATTTCATAAAACAATTTCACTTTAAACTGAAGGAATACTCAGTACATTTGATAGAGAACAAATTCATTATTTAGAATTTCGTCCTTGAATGTAAGAATGTGATAGAATCATTGGTACAAAATAGGAAGGTTTTGTTGTTATTTCTGTATGTGGTGCAATATTTTCCAAATAATGTTAAATGCAATACACCTTCGTGTAGTAACAATATTTGAAAGCTCTATCCTCATCTGTGTCACGCTGAATCTCTCTCTGAGAACTACATTAACGATATACGTGTTTGTGGAGTGCTCAACCACTCACACGTTTATTTCACGAGCAGGATGTTCTGCTGGTCAGGTTAACTGGAACTATTGTCGTCGAAACTGACAGAATGCCAGAGAGCGAAACCGTAAAAAGACAGAGAAAGACAGGTAGAGATAAATGTGGCGATCTAAAGGGTCAGTTATTCCTTGTAACAACTTACGCTTTTTTTATTACTGTTTAACAAAATGTTGTCCTTGGGATTTTGATTGATTCTAGTTTCAGCTTATGAGCTGTGGCCATGCTGGGGCACCGCCATTTTCGGATAAATATTTCGGATAACAAATCTTTTTTTTTTCTCGAGGACGCACCGTTTCAAGGCCTCAGCATGGCCACAGTCTCAAGGCTGACACACGTGGAAGAATAAAAGAATAAAAGGAATGCTTACGCACGTACACATTCATTTATATAGTACTTATGTGTGTGTGTATGCATTCTTCTATAGCATGCGACCACATGGCTTCCAAACATATAGAATCAGCCAACTGGGATCTAAGTCACATATAGCACATATTGAAAATAGGGGAACCCCGATAATGTTTCCATGCGGTACAAATTCCGAACTAAAGGAGTATAACAGCGGAAACGAAAGAATAGGGAATAGAATAATGGGATTTAGATGGGGAATTAAGGACATAAATTTTTTATACTTTGAACTCCTTTAAATTGTGGGGTTTTTTTTTTTTGCTTCAGCAGTAAAGCAAAGTATAGGTTTGTATAGGATAAAATACCATTGAGAACCATATTATTTAGTTATTTATCAAATCTTTAACCTCCTGACTAAATCAATGAACATAAAGTGATAATCAATTTTGAAATATTGAATCAATTTTCAGAGAAAAGTTACTTCCGTTATATCACAAACCAACTTCATTTTTATCTTACATGATAGAATTCAAACTGGAATTCATGAACAGCGATTATTTTATATATTTTTATTGAAAAAATATTAAAAAGTTTGTACACATCGATATAAAGATACAAAGATGGTAAAGACAAGATTAGACATGAAATGTTATACTGGAAAGCGTCAAAAATTTGTGGATGCTACAGTAAACTTTCTCTTTTTTTTTTCAAAGTTCTTCAGCCTCAAGAGAGCAATGACTGAGGGAGTGAGTGTGTGTGTGTGTGTGTATGTGTGTGTGTGTGTTTTGCGAAAGGAATTTCTCTCAGAAACTTCTTTCGTAGAAAACAAAATATTGAATATTTGTGGAAAATGAAAAACAAAAGCGCAAAATATTCAAATTGATCCTTCACAACAGTGACATTTATTTATATAAACGAATATTTTGTTATGATTAATGTCATGTAATGCTTGTATTACTGTGAAAGCAGATGAATTTTGACAGTATTTTCACACTTACAAATGCTTTTTTTGTGTGTCCTCTCGCTTAAAACACCGACACACACACATACATACACACAAACACACACACACAAGCAAAGAGACGCCTACATGCACACGCGCATACATACACATTCATACAGGTCAAGAAAAAGTATATGCTGCAGATACAAAGAAGCAGAAATGGATCAATAACCAGACTGTGTACATATGCACATGCTTATATATGAGTGATTGGCATAACCGAATATAATCAGTTGTCACTGCCCTTGTGAATGTGTGTGCTTGTATTTACGACTCAATTTACATCTGTAAGTTTTAAGTTTCATTGCTTCCAACTTTTATTTTCTCAACCTATAGAAGCTTCTTTCTATCCAGATTTAATTTTACATACACTTATATAGAATATGAGCCATTTCGATTTATGTATACGCACACACACATATATATGTATATCTAATATATGCCTATCAATATTATGTGTATATATATATATATATATATATATATATATAATCAAAATAAGCAACAAGGATATCCAAAGGTAGTGTAGCACAAACGTTTCTTGCTACTTCATTTAATTAAACAATGTATTACATCAGTTTTAAAATGTAGAGCACTCTTCAGCCACATATAGAATTTTTAAAATTAAATTAACAATGTTCATTTTTATACTTATTCCATTTGCCAACATTTCAAAGAGAGTAGGTATATAGACAGAGAGGTCTGTAATGTTGGCAAATGGAATAAGTATAAAAATGAACATTGTCAATTTAATTTTTAAAATTCTATATGTGACTGAAGAGTGCTCTACATTTTAAAACTGATGTAATACATTGTTTAATTAAATGAAGTAGCATGAAACGTTGTACTACACTACCTTTGGATATCCTTGTTGCTTATTTTGATTATAATCACCCCATTTGATTTATATGGATGACACCATACCAAATTCTGGTGCCTTTAACTTAAGTACCATATTCATCTGAATCTAAATTTTTGCTGAACTATATATATATATATATATATATATATAAGCATGAATGCATGCATTCAATGATATTACTAAGATTCGGTTTTCAAGAAGTACCTGTGCAGATAAATAATTTTCGGTGGGTGTAACTTGCACTGCATTACCCTCACCTATTGGCTCAAGATGATTTTCACCGCTGTGACATAAGAATTGACAAAACCGGGGACTACCAAGGCCTTAGGTTTTACTTTGGAGATTTCTTTCTCTAATGTAGATTAGCATCCCGGCAGTATTTGAACTCAGAACGCACAGACGGATGAAATGCCCACGCCAAGCTAACGATTCTTTTCTACTTTCGGCACAAGTCTCAAAATTTCTGGGGAGGGAGCCAGTCGATAAGATCGATCCACTACGCTACTGGTACTTAATTTATCAAACCCGAAAAGATGAAAGGCAAAGTCGACCTCGGCGGAATTTGAACTCAGAACGTAAAAACAGACGAAATACCTATTTCTTTACTACCCACAAGGGGCTAAAGACAGAGGGGACAAACAAGGACAGTCAAACGGATTGTCGATTACATCGACCTCGGTGCGTAACTGGTACTTAATTTATCGACCCTGAAAGGATGAAAGGCAAAGTCGACCTCGGTGGAATTTGAACTCAATACGTAGCGGCAGACGAAATACGGCTACGCATTTCGCCCGGCGTGCTAACGTTTCTGCCAGCTCGCCTCATTAAACATTTATTGTATGTATTTAAATTTTATTTATAATGTCATATGGATTATCGGTGTATTTATTCTTTTATTCTTTCACTTGTTTCAGATCATTTGACTGCAGCAATGCTGGAGCACCTCCTTAAAGAGTTTTAGTCGAAGAAATCGACCCTAGGACTTTTTCAAAGCCTAGTACTTACTCTTACCATTCTCTTTGGCTGAACCGCTATGTTCGAGCACGTAAACTCATCAATATTGGTTGTCAAGCGATGGTGGGGTGACAAACACAAACACAAAGAAACGTTCACAGAGATATATGCATAATATATATATAAGACGGGCTTCCTTCAGTTTCCGTCAACCAAATCCATTCACAAATCTTTCATCGGCCCGAGGTTATAGTAGAAGACACTCGCACAAGGTGTCACGCAGTAGGACTGAACCTAGATCTATGTTTTTAGGCAGTAAGCTTCTTACCACACAGCTACGCCTGCGCCTGTATGTCAATGTTGTAAATACATGTACTTCTGCGAATCTTATTCTTTGAATTACAATACGTCCTGTTATTTCACTGCAGTGTCACTTTCTTCTAATAATTATATATTTAGCTCAGACAAAGCCTCGTTCTTAAGAAATTAAAGGTAATGCGTTGACCCCGCGATGAAGAAGACAGAGAGTGCATGTTCTACAATAGTTATGGTTGGGAGCAAGTCATATTTGTGTAATTAGATACGAGGATTTTGTGTAGATTTTTGGTGAAGCCACTCACCGAATGTGATGAATGGGTAATTATAATACATTCGCCGAATGTAACACCATCATCTGGGCCTTTATTTACCGACCAGGTCTATAGTGTTATGGTATTACTTCATTTCCCATAGCAGGTTCAGGCAAATCAGAAAGCAACACCGAATTTCGTTACTCTTCTTTTGATTGAGGTATTGATATACATATATTTTTCTCGTTCAAACTCTAATCATAATTATTTCAGGAAAAACATGTGGTATCTTCTGCTTTTAAGCAGTTTATGTATAGCGAACGCACAACTAAAACCGGAAGGTAAGTAAATTTTATGCTCCTATGTATTCCCCCATACAAGCATTAATTTATGTACAGAGTATAAAGTCAAGTTGCTATTTAGCGTAGAAACTTCATACATATATGTCGTCATACCTATATCTCCTCAATGTCCAATTGTATATCTGTCATCCGTTTATAAACAAGTTTCACTTATTCACAAGTTGTCATTACTATGTGCGTGTTATATACTGTCTTGTTACTCTTTTGTTTACATTGTGCCCATAAATATTTCACATATTTCATTTGCTTACTTATTTCTGCACTAGGAAAAATAAAAGCAAACGAAAAAACATATGTATACAGACATAGAAAATTAAAAACACATAAGAGGAACGCGATATTACACCAAGAAACACAAACACAAGCTACATAACATAACAAACACCAGAAAAGTAAAATATTGGTGGGTTAATATGCTATTACTAAGACCAAAGTCTTGTAACGAAAATTTTCTCACAAATTCGTAAAAAGCTGTAAAAAGTGAATTACATCCAGTGCGTGTATTTTAATTTATTAGACAAACTAATTCCAACAAAATCGGCACTTACAATACAGTCTCCTATAAAACACATTACAAATCAAATGCAATCACGAAATACACTCTTTTACTCTTTTACTCTTTTACTTGCTTCAATCATTTGACTGTAGCCAAGCTGGAGCACCGCTTTTAGTCGAGCAAATTGACCCCAGGACTTATTCTTTGTAAGCCTAGTAATTATTTTATCTGTCAGTTTTGCCGAACCAATAAGTTACGGGACGTAAACACACCAGCATCGGTTGTCAAGCGATGTGGGTGGATAAACACGGACACACAAACATATACACACACGTACACACACACACACACACACACACACACACACACACATATATATATATACATATATATTACGGGCTTCTTTCAGTTTCCGTCTACCAAATCCACTCACAAGGCTTCGGTCGGCCCGAGGCTATAGTAGGCCAAGGCGCCACGCAGTGGGACTGAACCCCAAACCATGTGGTTGGTAAGCAAGCTACTTTCCACACAGCCACTCCTACAAGAATCCAATATCCGTATTTGACAACTTCTGTTGAAATGGGCAGAAAAATTACATATAACGATTTAATGAAATATATGCATATATATGCATATATATATAAATATATATGTGTGTGTGTGTGTGTGTGTACATTTATGGCTACAGGACATCAACAACAGTAAACAACATTAAATAAGAAAACAAATGAGTTCAATACGCAAACAACGAGAGAGACAATTGGAAAACAGGACAAGTAATATAAAAAAAAAACGACCCTTCATCATTTGTTGGATGTCTATCTACTCATTTCGAGCACTGAACGACAATATATGCATTTATGCATATATATATAATATATATGTGTGTGTGTGTGTGTGTACATTTATGGCTACAGGACATCAACAACAGTAAACAACATTAAATAAGAAAACAAATGAGTTCAATACGCAAACAACGAGAGAGACAATTGGAAAACAGGACAAGTAATATAAAAAAAAAACGACCCTTCATCATTTGTTGGATGTCTATCTACTCATTTCGAGCACTGAACGACAATATATGCATTTATGCATATATATATATATATATATTATATATATATATATATATATATATATATATATATATATATATTACAGTAATCTCTCGCCATATCGCCGTTCATTATTTAAGCATGCAGTTTCTTATTTAAGTTTACATCGATTCCTCTGCGGTTTGTTTTGCATTTATAATAATATATATATATACAAATTATAAAAATAATAAAAAATTATACACTACAATACTGTTTCTATTTCACAGATTTTCACCTATCGCTAGGGTTCTTCAAAGGTAACACCCGAGATAGTCGTGTGATTATTGTATATGTGTATATGTGTATGTAGGTATATATGTTTGTATGCATATACTTTGGTAAGTTTCGGCCAGAATTGATACAGGCTATGTCTGCCTTACTATCAACACCTGGAAAAAATATACTTAGGGAACCATAGCACATTCGAATAAATAAAGAGTTATTATTTACAGAGATATGTTCTGCTGTAGGTGGTTTTCCTGGAATTTGTAAGAGATAGTCGTTCAGCACACTTTAGAATGTTATGAGATATTTTTCTTGTTCCCTTATGTATCTTGGTATGAAGTTTAAGAGAGCAGGGCTAGTTGATGTGAAATAGTTCTGTTTTAGCGTTATGATGTGACGCGTGCATGATTTTTGTAGAAGATAGTTGGAACGGGGTCCCACCCTTGATTGACGTTTTAAGCTGATGTCATCATCATTTGTGCAGAACTATTGGAGTATATACTACATCATAGAAATGATATAGTCTTCACGGCAGCGTTAGCGGGAACAAAGTTTGTATTCCTCTATACGATTACAATAATCAAGATCTGTCATGTGTATTTTCCTTGTGATTAGTCTGCAGGCAGCAGTATTCAAGATAAGGGCGGGCAAATATAGAGAAGAATAAGGGAGAATGGAAGGATAATGTAACAGCGTCTCTAGACTGAAAGGTCTTGAGGTTCCAGGAGCTCGCCCTGCGAGTAGTGTCGGATTTGCTGTTGATGTGGGTCCTCCAGAGGTGTTTGGTGTCACGAGGTTTTCGCTCGAGAGAAGAATGTATAATAGCTAAAGCGCAGTCTCTTTAAGGAGATGGATTAATTCAAATTTACTTTTGTTTAAGTGCATATTGTGTTTAACTGCCATCGGGTTATTATCGAGGTGAGCCAGTTGGAGATTTGTCCGCTCTCCTGCTCGGTCGACGACTTTCAGAATCTTAGTCATCCGCAAAAGTTCTAATATTGCAATTGATGAACGCCAATGATGCAATTGATATAAATAATGAAAAAAAAGTGGGCCAAATACAGTACCTTATGGGACTCCACTGATGACTCTTGCTGCGCTTGATCGAACATCATCTATCATCACACTCTTATATAGATAGATAGATACAGAAAGGAGCAGACAGACAGATATGCAGTTAGATAGATAGATAGATAGATAGAGAGAGAGAGAGAGAAAGAAAGAGAGAGAGATAGAGAGAGCGATAACAGAGTGAGAGGCGCGATATAAGAGAATAGTGGTGCTAGCGTGCAAATTTCTCTCCCTGATTCTACCTTGAAAACTCGAGCTGATTTCACTAATAATTATTATAATCGTGGGAGCAGTTAAACACCACAACTCTTCATTTACATCTCTCCTATAAAATGGAAATTTTACAGGAAGTCACTCGAAATTAATGTTTCATATGGGAATGTTGCAACTGTTCTTTTAGGATCTACGTAAACGCCCCTACATTGTAAGAGTTATCGATATTGAAATTCTTCCGGCAATTTACATTCTGCGTTCAAATACAGCCGAAATAAACTTTGTCCATCGACGTTTCGTTTCCGATAAAAATCAGTACAGGTTCAGTACTAAGGCCGTTTTAATCAACTTCCCCATTCCCAGCCAATTTCTGACCTTGTTCTAAAATTAGAAAGAATATTGGAATGAAATCATGTTAAGTATAAATAAATGGGTTTAAGCATAAAATTGTTATTTAAATGATATAATGAGACCCAACTCTTTATATTTTTGCAGTGATTAAAGCACCGTGTGATGTACCGAACAGTGTTAACCGGGTGGTTGGTAAGTATTTTTACATAATTAATCTTCATGAAGGCATATGACTCAGCGGTATGATCGTCAGCTCACAATCATGAGGTAATGAGTTCAATTCTCGGAACGGTCTGTGTTCAAGTTCTTGAGAAAGACACTATACTTCACATTGTTCCAGTTCCCTTTGCTGTTGAAATGAGATGCGACAGCACTTGCGCTAAACTGTATTGGCCTTTGCGTTTCCCTTGGATAACATCAGTGGAGTGGAAAGGAGAGGCTGTATGCATGGGCGACTGCTGATTTTCAGAAAAAAAATCTCACCTAGACTTGTGTTTCGGTAGATGACTTGCTAGGAGCAATCCCACGGTCTTTTAGTCTGCACCATATTTCTTTTTATCACTACATATTTAGCTCTCTTTTACTATGGAAGAAATTATATCTGTAATCTATAATCTATAAACCATGAAAACATGAATGGTTGTATGATTAAATGTAAATGACCAGTTAATGTGACCCAGCAAAATTAGAGATGAGGTATTTGAGATAATACTTTAACGAAGAATGATAGTATTCAAAATATATGCCTGTGCATAGTATACACATGAACATTACAATTTCAAAAATAATAATCACACAAATATATGCAACATATGAATATCTGTGTAATTATCATTTTTGAATTTGTAATATTCAAGTGTATACTATACACAGATATAAATACACTGATAAATGTATACATAGAAGAGTGTAGGCTGGAAACACCGAAGACTTTTCCATTCTTCCAGAGCGTTAAACTAATACACCTGTATGTTGTTCTTTCTTCTGTCTTCATCAAATATGCTAGCACCTATCCTCTCCAAGAGAAAGCGCCACTCTTCTCTTTAAGTGTTAAAACCCAAAAAGATGAGATTTTCTTGCACTTCGCAGATAAGCATTTTCCATGTACATATAGCTTCAGCAGAATATTTAATTGGCACACCCTGAGAATTTCCTTTAGCTGTGCACCCAATGTAAAAAATATTTTAGTAAGTTGGCCCATACTTGAGACAGAGGCCACTGTAATACAGAGACCGTTGCACAAGAGACATACGTAACAGCAGGTGGACCAAACTGGCAACCAAACGTGCGAAAGTACGTGGAAGCAACGGAAGGACCCTTCATAATCCGTTATTATAACCTCCTGGAGAGACGTAACGCCACAACCCTGCCAAGCACATATGGTCATTGAAAAAAGCGCCATCGAGTACAGCATACAGTGGAAAATTCCGGAAAAATGTAAAGCGTATTTCAATACCAGCAGACAGTGCGGGTTATGCGTGACCGAGAAAAGAGCGAATTCCTAGACATTTACCTGAATAGGAGAAGTGGAATTTTAAACCCTTGCCCACATAGAAGGAGGTATATTCTATCATAACTGTGAGCCCCATTATAAATATAATTACTGTTCCCCCAACTTCACCCCCCCCCAATACCTAGGAGTCCCTCAAAGAGTTCGACCAGAACGTAGACTAACTCACTCACATACACATAGACTAACATACACAACCCAGTAAAGAGGACAACTACTCAATAGTCTTTTTTCCAACATCCCCAATATAAACTCCCACACATATTGTATCCCTAGACACACCGCATGCATACATAAATTCCCCACAAATTTAAGTAAAACATAAAAGAAAGGAAACACAAACGAACACAGATGTATATGTCCTTCATTTCCGGAAAGGCTATACATATAAGTCGTTCACAATTTGTCGGACGACTAATTATTGAAATTCCTGTTCATCCTGATGAGGTGGGGGGTCATTCTCGAGATGCACCTTAACTCGTAATCGAACAGCGGCAGTTAACTCCCGAAGTATCCATAAATGTGCTTGACTTGATTTTTTGTGGAACTTTTTTACGCTCCTGGACTCCAACCTACATTGGTTTTATGAAATAAAATTTTTTAATACATTTCTAATTGAGGGGAGTAAGAACATTTTTTAGTCGATTGATATTTTATTTTAATTAGATTTTTATTCGCATGACACGCTTTAGAATTTTTAGTCTATTGTATACACCTTCTTGATAGGACGTTCTATATATTTGTATTTTTAATAGCATATATAATTTTACTTTCTGTGTTTTTATATATGTATTCGTTATATGTTAAAGGCGATGGTAATATTTATATATGGTCAAATGTATGGAAGCGTGGTGTTATATAAAGTCGTTGACTCGAATTTGATGTTTGTTGTCTAATCAATGTTTTTTTTTATCTTTGTCTCGATTTCTTTTGAGCACTTCTTTTTTGCAGTCTTATAAACCCTTTTGTCTCCATAATAAGAGGCAACAATTTTATCTTATCGTATACATACATACATACATACATACATACATACATACATACATACATACATACATACATACATATATATATATATATAATATATATATATATAAGAAAATAGTAAAGTGTGAAAAAACGACAGAAGGCTTAAATGTTTAAAAATATATATATTTGTGTCAAAATGTCTGGAGAATATTGGAAAAATTTTTTTCCTTTCCTTAAAATGACATAATTTTAAAATTTTAAAGAAATTACCGGTTTCGCGTGTAGCTTTTCAAATTTCTTGTGACGTTATGTTTATATTGTATGGAATTATCGTTGTTTTTATTTCCAGGAGATTTCTAAATAAGGGGAGGTAGTGAGTGATTTTTTCCGGTGTAGGGGAGATAATCGCTTAAAAAATTTTTTTTCCCATTTCCTTGTTAATTTCTCTGTGTCAGTATGTTCGGATGGTTGAGTCTGGGTTTGTACTTTTCAATGAAGAATGTTTCCTTGTTCAGTCTCATTTGTGTTGATGATCCGAAAGCACATTGGTAAAATGGGAAGATTAAAAATTGTGGCAGTAGTTGCTTTGCGCATTTCTCGATGTGCTCACTAAGAGGTATCATTCTATATTCTGGAATGCAATCTGTTGTCGATGCAGTGTGCATCTGCGCCTGAGTGATAGTCCCGTGGAACCCACGTGTCTTGGTGGCAGCCCGAGCATTTAATAACATAAATTATGTTTTCAGAGGCACAAGTAAAGTTAGATTTGATCTTAAATTTCTGTCCCTCTTTAAAGAAGAATTCTGATCCTTCCAATAGGTTAGGACATGTTGCACAGTTCGATCTACCACATTTTTAACTTTTGCATCCGTAATTTTAGAAGACAACTTTGGATTCTCACAAAGGCAAAATTGTCTTCTAAAATTACGGATGCAAAAGTTAAAAATGTGGTAGATCGAACTGTGCAACATGTCCTAACCTATTGGAAGGATCAGAATTCTTCTTTAAAGAGGGACAGAAATTTAAGATCAAATCTAACTTTACTTGTGCCTCTGAAAACATAATTTATGTTATTAAATGCTCGGGCTGCCACCAAGACTACGTGGGTTCCACGGGACTATCACTCAGGCGCAGATGCACACTGCATCGACAACAGATTGCATTCCCAGAATATAGAATGATACCTCTTAGTGAGCACATCGAGAAATGCGCAAAGCAACTACTGCCACAATTTTTAATCTTCCCATTTTACCAATGTGCTTTCGATCACAACACAATGAGACTGAACAAGGAACATTCTTCATTGAAAAGTACAAACCCAGACTCAACCATCCGAACATACTGACACAGAGAATTAACAAGGAAATGGGAAAAAAATTTTTTAAGCGATTATCTCCCCTACACCGGAAAAAATCACTCACTACCTCCCCTTATTTAGAAATCTCCTGGAAATAAAAACAACGATAATTCCATACATATA
>NC_042998.1:104706147-104708647 GCF_006345805.1 Octopus sinensis | reverse complement strand
TACTAACACCTTAATCCGGGTACGGAAGTCTTCACAATTCAAAATAGACTTGTTCAGCTTCCAGTACCCGGGTCCCTGTCTATGACACTTATCTAATTGCACCCTACAAGTCACAAAATTGTGATCCGTGTAAGGCACAATGTGAAACTGTGGACAACTAAACGTATCCTTATCTCTTTTCCTAACGAATATCCTATCTATATACGATCTGCGTGAGCCGTCGTTGTTACTCCACGTCCACTGTGGAACGCTCGGCTCATCCAGTCGATAACGGTCTACTAGATTAAAGCTCTCTAGTAGACTCTTGAGGCTAGGGTTCCCCTTCCTATTGGCTGAGCCAACACTGTCGACCCGCGCTTCGAGGACAGTGTTAAAGTCGTCGTTTTCGACGTCACTAAAAAGTGCTCCAGATTCCGAAAAAAACCCCCCTGCCTATTCTCATTCGGAGCGTAGACAGCTACCAATCAGAAGGACTGTTTACTTACGTGAGTTACATCCAGAACGACCAGCCTGCCTTCTAGGTCCAGAAAGACAGTACTTAACAGCAAGTCCAAGCTCTTCCTGATAAGGACTGCCATGTCCCTTCCTCTTCCTCGGCTAGGAGAAATAAATTTCTCGAAACCATTTAGAAGAGGCGAGAACGCTTGGGCCCCGTTCATCTTGGACTCGGTTACAATAGCTACGTCCACTCCGTGTGTCGTGAGGTCGTTCAGGAGATAAATTTGTTTCCATTTCGACCCCGTTCCACGCACATTCACACAACCCAGCTTTGCCATTGTCGGAGAGAGAGAAAAAAGAACTTACGGTTGGGACAGGGAGCATGACAGTTTAAATCTGCATGCTTCCCCTTCTTCCTCCCTTGTGGTCGTAGCTGCAGGGCTCTTAACCGGTGTTGCCATCGGGCTCTGGGTAGGTGTGGTTGCCGGGGTTATAGTAAGTTTACCCTCCAGTATTTCGTTAGTAACGTCTCTGATAAGGTTATTTTTTAAATGTTCTTGGAGTGTTTGACTTAGTGTCTGCAGACTTACTGAATAATTTCAGTTTTGAAATTTTAAAATACTTGAACACTCTATCATTTTTCTCGTCGAATGCTACAACCTTTTCATTTTTTTTAATCAATTTTTTCCAATCTTGTTTTATGGGGAGGGGCTTGGCGAACTGTGTTCCAATGAATATAGTGCCGTGGGGGTAGGGCTGGGGAATTTTTTTTGTATGTATCTCTGCGGTGTTTGCTGATTTTTTCTTTGTTTGGGGAGGGGAGTCCAGGGTATTTTCTTTTTTTCTTTTGTGTGTCACCTGAGTAAATTCCATTTGTTCATTTTTATCTTCCGTTTCGATTCCCTTCCTTGTCGCAGTCTTGGGGTCTTTTTCTGTGTTTGAAGCACTTTGAGGAGGGGCTTCGCTGTTTTTCTTTTTTTTATGCAGTTCGAGCGGACGTGATCCTTTTCACCACATTTGAAACACCTAGGTCTGCGCCCCTCCACTGACACTCTCATTGTAATTCCCTCCTCAATAAATACCCTATCGGGTAAGTTTTCTAGCACATTATTTTCTGCTTGAACGAGGAGTTTGAGCGCTTGTCCCTTCCAGTTTACCTTTTCATCTGCAGAATTGAGACTTTCTGCTCTACGTCGTGCAGAACCGCCGCTGCTACCCACATTATATCATATCCTCTTGGAATGTCTTCCACATATAGTTTCGCAGTTCTTTTTCCCATATATGTAGGTAGTAACATGATGTCCTCACTTTTTAAGGTCATCGATGAAATCTCTCTTGCCACATCAGCCGAGTCGAAATGTGCTTCAACGGTAGCGCTGCGGGCACCTCGACCGACGTAGCGAATTTTGCTCCACACCGGGGACAAACACTTCTCTACTATTTCGTTCTTCACGTCCATTATTTTTTTCTCTTTGTTACTGTAAACCTTGTATACGACTGTCTTAGCCTTTATTTCCTGTAATATCGCTTGCGGCGGTACCAGTTTAATTTCGTTGCCTTCCTTTTCTACCAAGTTCCGGTATTCGAACAACTGTTCTATTTTAAATTCTACTTCCGTTATGGTTCCGCCCACTGCGGCCGAAAAAGACTGTTTTTTAACCTCGATATCCTTCTGTTCGCCTTTTCCCATCACGGGAAAGTCGCTCCTCGACGCCAAGTCGAACTCCATTTCTCAAATTATGAGAACCAATTTTTCAATAAAAAAAAAAATTACCCTGAAGGTAATAACAATGTTTATACATAGAATTTTCAGACCCGTAGGGCGAAAATTACTGTCACACAACGGACAACTGTTCAATTCACGAGCAAACACAAACAACGACGAACAAAAAACGAACTCACTCAACAAAATAGGCAGCTAACTTCTCAATACGCAGATGAAAGAGGGGTCCCTAGACGAGTCAAAACACCGGTTTTCGATGAAAGGAGTTCCCAATGCAAATATTAATATCCTTTTTCCAGTAACTATTCGTCACTGATCTTGAAAATGTGTATACAAGCA
>NC_042998.1:104573647-104701147 GCF_006345805.1 Octopus sinensis | reverse complement strand
ACATACATACATACATACATACATACATACATATATACATACATTTTGTATTGTAATTCGTAGCTGACCCCTGTTATATTCGGTTCACAAGCAAGTGGAAGAGTATTTATAAAGCAAGAGATATCCCTTGGAAAGTCGGCAGCTTATGTAGACTTTATTTGTTTGTATTACCCCGTCGTTGTGGAAATGACTATCTTAGCAAACTACGTCGAAGATAAAAGCTACAGAAAAGATCTTGCCTATTTCTAGAGTTTTCAGTATCCAGTCATAGGAAATATTGTCGGACGTTTAGGAAAACAATTCAGTTAATACTTAAGCTTGTCGAGGTGCGTGGCTTAGTGGTTAGGGTGTCAGCATCATGATCGTAAGAGTTTGGTTTCGATTCCTGCACCGGGCGACGCGTTGTGTTCTTCAGCAAAACGCTTCATTTCACGTTGCTCCAGTTCACTCAGCTGGCAAAAATGAGTAACGCTGTGATGGACTGGCGTGAGTTTATTGCTAACATTCTTTTTGGCATTCAGCTTTGAAGTCAATATTTTTCTCACTCGCCGCAGGTACTCTCTTTTTGTTTTTCCTTCATGCCGTGGCGTTGGATTCCCTCTACCTTGAGGCAGGTATTTGTAGCTAGATTGAGGTTCAATTACCTTCATTTCACCAATCTGTCTTCGTAAGCTTTCCATTTCTCATCACAATCGCAACACGTTATGAGAGTCCAAACTCCTTTTGAATATCATTGGATAAAATCTGCAGACTGGACTAAACTGTTTAGTTCTTCCACGATTATTTTTTTGTATAGCTTCAGGACGTCCATGAATAGCAAGCGGCCTAGTTTTCTCTTACCTCTTTTCGAGCTTTTTGCAGAAAGCTTTTTGCTTTGAAAAATCTTCGAAAATTTGCTTCGAAGAGAGCAAACATGAAAGATGGCCACGAAATGCAAGTGTAAGGAAGGCAGTACGGCAATTTGCACGAGGACCTCCCCGTCCTCCACACCATGATTTGCAATAGATAGCAGGAAGTAAATACAGAAGAAGAAAACGAAGAAGAAGAAGAAGAAGAAGAAGAAGGGAAAAAGGAGAAGAAGAAGAAATGAAAGAAAAAGAAGGAAAAAAGAGAAGAAGAAGAAGAAGAAGAAGAAGAAGAAGTAGAAGGAAAAAAGGAGAAGAAGAAGAAAGAAAGAAATGAAAGAAAAAGAAGGAGGAAAAAGGACAAGAAGAAGAAGAAGGGGAAGAAAAGAAGAAGAAATAGAAAGAAAGAAAGAAAAAGAAGGGAAAAAAGGAGAAGTAGAAGAAAGAAGGAAAGAAAGAAAGAAAAAGAAGAAGAAATAGAAAGAAAGAAAGAAAAAGAAGGGAAAAAAGGAGAAGTAGAAGAAAGAAGGAAAGAAAGAAAGAAAAAGAAGAAGGAAAAAAGGAGAAGTAGAAGAAGAAGAAGATGAAGAAGAAGAAGAAGAAGGAAAAAGAAGGGAAAAAAGGAGAAGAAGTAGAAGAAGAAGAAGAAGAAGGAAAAAGAAGGGAAAAAAGGAGAAGAAGAAGAAGAAGAAAGAAAAAGAAGAAGAGGTAGAAGAAGAAGCAAAAAAAGAAGAAGAAAAAATTAAAGAAGAAGAGGAAAAAGAAGAAAAAGTTGAAGAAGAGGAAGCAGAAGAAGAAGAAGAAGAAAATGGTTTGGAAGCCTTTCTAGGGACGTCTCTCTCTGTAGTATTAATTAGCGATTAGGAACATCATTTTGGTTGCATGTGTGCATTGGGTGGGGCTAGTGGAGAAGAAAGCTGCGGAATCCTCCTTAGTCGTTTCCAGCTGGCGAACAGTATTTCCCGAATACTCCAATCTGGACATGGGCAAACAGCATCGGATCATGCAAGCGAAATATATTGCTAATGCTTAGCAGTATTTCGTCTGTCTTTACAGTTCAAATTCCGAAGAGGTCAACTTTGCCTTTCATCCTTTCGGTGTCGAAAAACTCAGCACCTGTTGCGTACCGAGGTCAATCTAATCGACACACCCCTCCTCTATTATTGCTTGTATGCACTTTTTCAAGATCAGTGACGAATAGTTACTGGAAAAAGGTTATTAATATTTGTATTGGGAACTCCTTTCATCAAAAACAGGTGATTGTCGTACGCTGATAACGGGTCAAGAACCAGAAACTGCGGTCCATGCGTATCACATAGTTGACGAGGGAAGGATGATCTCCCTTTGCAAATGACGAAAGAGCACAGAAAGTGTGCCTAAAGCCAGCTGGAGAAGATGTTCTCCTGGGGCTACAAGCTACAGTAACACCCACCCTTAGTGGTTAGCCATATAGAGATGGCAAATATACCTGTCGTGCAGTTACTGTTTATACCTCGTTCAGTGATTTAGTATTGGATATAAGTGCAGTAATGCTTGGGTTCCGCGCTGACATCATTTTCGTCTTTGTCTATATACTCCTATAGAAATACGTAGTATGTTATAAACATTTTCTTGTGCTACACATTTGCTATATACAAAGTAATGTTATATATTCGAAGTAATGTTCATGAGTAATTCAGCATTTCATCAATGATTTTATTTTGCTTTTTACACATAAGGCGCAGGAGTAGCTGTGTGGTAAGTAGCTTAGTTACCAATCACATGGTTCCTAGTTCAGTCTCACTGCGTGGCAACTTGGGCGAGTGTCTTCTACTATAGCCTAGGGCTGACCAAAGCCTTGTGAGTGGATTTGGTAGACGGAAACTGAAAAAAGCTCGTCGCATACATATATATCTATATGTGTGCGTGTTTCTGTCTGTGTGTTCTGTATATATATCACCCACCATCACTTGACAACTGATCCTGGTGTATTTCGTCCCCGTCAAATAGCGGATCGACAAAAGAGACTGATGGAATAAGTACTAGGCTTAGAAACAATAAAACCTGCGGTCGATTTCTTCGACTAAAGGTCCCAGCATGGCCACAGCCAAATGAATGAGACAAGTAAAAGAATAAAAGCAGTGATTCATTTTCAGTTTCAACATTTCTATGCTGATGTACCTCAAAATATTCTATTGTCAAATATAGTTAAATGTCCATTACTATCACAAACGTCCACACTTTATTTCTTAGTAATTTTGATGTATGAAGGCGGCGAGCTGGCAGAAACGTTAGCACGCCGGGCTAAATGCTTATAAGTATTTAGTGTGTCTTTACGGTCTAAGTTCAAATTCCGAAGAGGTCAACTTTGCCTTTCATCCTTTCAATGTCGATAAATTAAGCACCAGTTGCGCACTGGAGTTGATCTAATCGACTGCTCCCCTCCCCAAAAATTTCGGGCCTAGAGTAGAAAAGAATTAATTTTGATGCATAAAGGCAGCGAGTTGACAGAAACGTTAGCAAACTGGGCGAGATGCTTATCAGTATTTCGTCTGTCTTTACGTTATGTGTTCAAATTCCGAAGAGGTCAACTTTGCCTTTCATCCTTTCGGTGTCGATAAACTCAACACCATTTATGTATATTGGTTTGAAATTTTAGAACGAGATTTAGGTCGAATATATGAGCTCTGTTGTTAACTAGTACTTATTTTATTGACCTCGAAATAATAAAGGGCTCAGTCAACTTTGGTGGAGTTTACATATATACATATATATATATATGTGTGTGTGTGTGTGTATCTGTGTGTGTGTGAGTGTGTGTGTGTCTGTGTGTGTGTATGTGTGTGTGCGCATGTGTGTATGTATATATATATATATATACATATATATATATATATATATATATATATATATATATCTATATATATATATATATATATATATATATATATATATATATATATATATGTTTATATGTGCGTTTGTCTGTGTGTCTGCGTATAAATGTACAGCTATAACTACATATTTGTCTTTGTATTTTCCAGGATGTTTTTACTCCGGTACATGTTATTTCCCTGGTTCGGTAGTTGCAACACCAGTCCCCTGTTATAATCAAATCTGCACGGAGACATCACGTGGTAAATATTCCTGGGAAAAGATTAACGTTGGTATGTTAAAATATTATTTTAGAATCTCTCTCTCTGTCTCTCTCTATTTCTCTCTCCCTCTCTCACTACCCCTTTCTCTGTCTGCCTCATTATGTCTCTCTGTATTCCCTTTCTCTTTTTCAATCTGTCTGTCTGTCTCTCTCTCACTGTCTATTTATCTATCTATCCTTCCTTCATTCTCCACCTCTTTTTCTCTCAAACTCTTTCTCTCCGTCTCTTGTTGGTTTAGGGAGTGACATCTGGAAAGAAGGAGGACTATTTTATTTAATATATGAAAATCAGAACGGGAACTGGCAGTTGTTCAGTTTTTTAATTCATTAAACATTCTTGTCTATATTCCATTGTAAAAGAATGTTGTTTATTATATGACTGCTCATCATAGGTGTCCTATGCATGCTCACATACGTACACACACAAACACACGCCAATATATACATATATACAAAGAAAGAGAAAGTGAAAGAGACAGACAGAAAGAGACAGGTAGATAGATAGATAGATAGATAGATAGATAAGATAGATAGATAGATAGATAGATAGATAGATAGATAGATAGATAGATAAATACATAAATACATACATACATACATACATACATACATACATACATACATACATACATACATACATTTTGTATTGTAATTCGTAGCTGACCCCTGTTATATTCGGTTCACAAGCAAGTGGAAGAGTATTTATAAAGCAAGAGATATCCCTTGGAAAGTCGGCAGCTTATGTAGACTTTATTTGTTTGTATTACCCCGTCGTTGTGGAAATGACTATCTTAGCAAACTACGTCGAAGATAAAAGCTACAGAAAAGATCTTGCCTATTTCTAGAGTTTTCAGTATCCAGTCATAGGAAATATTGTCGGACGTTTAGGAAAACAATTCAATTAGTACTTAAGCTTGTCGAGGTGCGTGGCTTAGTGTTTAGGGTGTCAGCATCATGATCGTAAGATTGTGGTTTCGATTCCTGCACCGGGCGACGCGTTGTGTTCTTCAGCAAAACGCTTCATTTCACGTTGCTCCAGTTCACTCAGCTGGCAAAAATGAGTAACGCTGTGATGGACTGGCGTGAGTTTATTGCTAACATTCTTTTTGGCATTCAGCTTTGAAGTCAATATTTTTCTCACTCGCCGCAGGTACTCTCTTTTTGTTTTTTCCTTCATGCCGTGGCGTTGGATTCCATTTAGCTTGAGGCAGGTATTTGTAGCTAGATTGAGGTTCAATTACCTTCATTTCACCAATCTGTCTTCGTAAGCTTTCCATTTCTCATCACAATCGCAACACGTTATGAGAGTCCAAACTCCTTTTGAATATCATTGGATAAAATCTGTGTCTGTGTGTGTGTATCTGTGTGTGCGCATGTGTGTATGTATATATATATATATATTATATATATATATATATATATATATATATATATGTTTATATGTGCGTTTGTCTGTGTGTCTGCGTATAAATGTACAGCTATAACTACATATTTGTCTTTGTATTTTCCAGGATGTTTTTACTCCGGTACATGTTATCTCCCTGGTTCGGTAGTTGCATCACCAGTCCCCTGTTATAATCAAATCTGCACGGAGACATCACGTGGTAAATATTCCTGGGAAAAGAATAAAGCTGGTATGTTAGAATATTATTTTAGAATCTCTCTCTCTCTCTCTCTCTCTCTATTTCTCTCTCCTTCTCTCACTACCCCTTTCTCTGTCTGCCTCATTATGTCTCTCTGTATTCCCTCTCTCTTTTTCAATCTGTCTGTCTGTCTCTCTCACTGTCTATTTATCTATCTATCCTTCCTTCATCCTTCACCTCTTTTTCTCTCAAACTCTTTCTCTCCGTCTCTTGTTGGTTTAGGGATTGACATCTGGAAAGAAGGAGGACTATTTTATTTAATATATGAAAATCAGAACGGGAACTGGCAGTTGCTCAGCTTTTTATATCATTAAACATTCTTGTCTATATTCCATTGTAAAAGAATGTTGTTTATTATATGACTGCTCCGCATAGGTGTCCTATGCATGCTCACATACGTACACACACAAACACACGCCAATATATACATATATTCAAAGAAAGAGAAAGTGAAAGAGACAGACAGAAAGAGACAGACAGAAAGAGACAGGTAGATAGATAGATAGATAGATAGATAGATAGATAGATAGATCGATAGATAGATAGATAAATAGATAGATAGATAGATAGATAGATAGATAGATAGATAGATAGATAGATAGATAGATACATACATACATACATACATACATACACATACATACATACGTACATTTTGTATTGTAATTCGTAGCTGACCCCTGTTATCTTCGGTTCACAAGCAAGTGGAAGATCATTTATAAAGCAAGAGATATCCCTTGGAAAGTCGGCAGCTTATGTAGACTTTATTTGCTTGTATTACCCCGTCGTTGTGGAAATGACTATCTTAGCAAACTACGTCGAAGATAAAAGCTACAGAAAAGATCTTGCCTATTTCTAGAGTTTTCAGTATCCAGTCATAGGAAATATTGTCGGACGTTTAGGAAAACAATTCAATTAGTACTTAAGCTTGTCGAGGTGCGTGGCTTAGTGGTTAGGGTGTCAGCATCATGATCGTAAGATTGTGGTTTCGATTCCTGCAACGGGCGACGCGTTGTGTTCTTCAGCAAAACGCTTCATTTCACGTTGCTCCAGTTCACTCAGCTGGCAAAAATGAGTAACGCTGTGATGGACTGGCGTGAGTTTATTGCTAACATTCTTTTTGGCATTCAGCTTTGAAGTCAATATTTTCCTCACTCACCGCGACTGCGCATGAGTTTATTGCCAATATTGTGCTTCTGGCATTCACCTTTGAAGCTAATATTTTTCTCACTCGCCGCAGGTACTCTCTTTTTGTTTTTCCTTCATGCCGTGGCGTTGGATTCCCTCTACCTTGAGGCAGGTATTTGTAGCTAGATTGAGGTTCAATTACCTTCATTTCACCAATCTGTCTTCGTAAGCTTTCCATTTCTCATCACCATCGCAACACGTTATGAGAGTCCAAACTCCTTTTGAATATCATTGGATAAAATCTGCAGACTGGATTAAACTGTTTAGTTCTTCCACGATTATTTTTTTGAATAGCTTCAGGTCGTCCATGAATGGCAAGCGGCCTAGTTTTCTCTTACCTCTTTTCGAGCTTTTTGCAGAAAGCATTTTGCTTTAAAAAATCTTCGAAAATTTGCTTCGAAGAGAGCAAACATGGAAGATGGCTACGAAATGCAAGAGTAAGGAAGGCAGTACGGCAATTTGCACGAGGACCTCCCCGTCCTCCACACCAAATACAGAAGAAGAAGAAGAAGAAGAAGAAGAAGAAGAAGAAGAAGAAGAGAAGAGAAGAAAGAAAGAAAGAAAAAGAAGAAGAAGAAGAAGAAGAAGAAGAAGAAGAAGAAGAAGAAGAAGAAGAAGAAGAAGAAGAAGAGAAGAAGGTCTGGAAGCCTTTCTAGGGACGTCTCTCTCTTTAGTGTTAATTAGCGATTAGGAACACCATTTCAGTTGCATGTGTGCATTGGGTGGGACTAGTGGAGAGGAAAGCCGCGGAAACCTGCTCAGTCGTTTCCAGCTGGCGGACAGGATTCCCCGAATACACCAGTGTGGACATGGGCAAACAGTATTGGATCATCCAGATCTTATCGAGATAGGGTGTTCTGTAAGCCAGCTGCTAGGAATAGCATAGGTTCGCCACAATTTCAATTTGTCAACTACACAGACCAGAAATTTGTGATCTGTACGGTTGATTTAGATAGGCTTCATAGGCAGGGATACGGATAATGGAACATGAACGTGTCCTTTCCAGCGCATCGCACTTTCCGATACTGGCTTAGCAAGATATAAGAGGCATACGGTCGAGGCATGCGATTCTTCAACGCCAAGCATGAATGTTGCATTGTCAGAGCTAGGGCATGTGCTCTAAAGTAGACGGGAACGAAGGCCGCTCGCTGAACCCGGACGGCCGAGGCGCAACGTGGTAATAAAGCTACAATTCTGTCATTGAGTATTGGAGACGGGTGCATGCTACACGAATCGAAGCAGATTTGTGCAGGATTTCAGCGACACTTTGCTGAACTGTACGGGGATCGCAGTGGTCCGGAGGTGGAAGTGAACTTCACTTCCTACCTTGACGTGCCGCAGTTTTCAGCTGGGAACGTGTAGTTATGCGTAATGCCGATAACAGCTGAAGACATACGTAATGCATTGGCTAGTTGCACGAGGGACAGGTCTCCTGGATTGGATGATATGCCCTTCAGGCTATATACACATATGCCAGATTATTTTGGTGAGCTTTTGGCATCAGAATGGAAGCATATTCGGATCTGTGAGCCGAGTTGTGGAGATGCTACTGAGAAGGGATCCAGACAAGGGGAACATTGCTGCTAACTTTAGGCCAGCATCTCTGCTAAATAGAGATTACAAAATTTTGGCCAAGTTCTTAGCAAAGAGGTTGACGCTTGTCGTTGACAAACTGCTGGGTGGTGGGCAGAGTTGTACAATCCCCAGCAGAACTATACACAACCTCCACCTCACGTGATACATCATGTGGAGGGTTGGTAAAGAACCTGGCTTAGGTGGGGCCCTGATTCATGTGGATCAATTGAAGGCTTTTGATATGGTCGACAATATGTACTTGGAGGCTGTCCTCAAGGCGTTTCGTTTCAGTACCGTTTCCAGAGGCTGGATCTGCAATGTACAGCGACATCTGTACGGTGGTGAAAGTAAATGACCACCTGTCGGAGTCGTTTTGTATCGCACGTTCGGCCGGTCACTTTCAACTCTTCTCTACGTATTGGCACTTGAGTCATTACTACGGAAGCTGGAGATTTCCAGGGGCATCCCAAGTGAATTGGGATGCAGAAGGTTTGTATCAGTGTACGCGGATGGCATCACCGTCATAGTGTTGAACACCTTGGAAATCGAAATGATCGGCACTACCCTAAGAGGATGCGAAGCGGTGAAAGGAGCAAAGATCAACCATTAAAAACCAGTAGTGCTGCAGCTCGGCACCTGGAAAGGCATGCCAACTAAAAGCGTGGTGCGGCGCTGAACAGAAGGACTTGTTAAGTTTCTCGAGATCTGGTTCGGTCCGGATCTCCAAGAGGATAAGAACTGGTGTGAAGTGACGGACAAGGTGTCCACTCTCACGCAGAAATAGGCCAAGGGGAAGTTGTACCTGAAAGGTCAGACAGAGGTGGCAATTGCGTACATCGCATCCATTATATGCTATTACCTGACTGTCGTCCCTTGCCCCGCTTCGTGATTGAACGAGGTGGTGCGTTTGCTCTTCCGCTTTAATTCTGAGCAAGTGTGGTCGCCGTTTGTTGAACGCACTTTTGCGCAGCTCGCAGAGTTACAGTCCCAGTACTACGGTGTCAGCTGTTCACTACCTGTGAATGAAGGCAATATCCATGATTAACAAGTGGTTGACTTTTTGTTGGCGGCATTTATATACATGCCCAGCATTTTCTTTCCTCAGAATCAGTGTTAGTGTTATCAGGTACAGTACAAAGATCAGTGGGGAGAGGCAGTGCCTCTCTTGATTTCTATTGTCCCTTGACTTCTTCCATATGCCGTCAGTTCCCTCCTGCAATTCGCCATACATTTTCCAAGCAATCACTTATCATTCGATGCAAAGAGGTTCATACATTCCATATTCCAAAAATGTGGGATCATATCGTAGGCCTTACGATAATCGATCTATGTCATGGCTAAGTTAGTTTTCCTCCTCTTACAGTCTTTAATAACAGTTTTGTCCAGCATGAGTTGATCCTTGGTACCTCTGCACTTACGCTTGCAACCCTTCCGCACATGTGGCAAGACTTTGATATTTGTCAAGTACAGCACTGTGCTACCTATTGTCAACCACCCAGGTGCTACTTGGTCGGCATTTAACAAGGTGTTCAATTGTGCAGCTATTCGTGCATGACATTCACTAAATCCTTTGGTCCAGTAGCCTTGAACTCCATCTGGTCCTGAGGCCTTCCATTTGCCCGTTTTTTGCTTATTTCCTTCACTTTCCCAACTGAAATGACTAGTTCTGCCTGTTTTGGACAGATTACTTTTTTGTTTTAGTTGTTGCAACCACTCAGCATCTTTGTTGTGCTCCTTGTCTTTACTCCAGATGTAACTTCAAAACCTTTGACGTTCAATGTTACCTGGTATCAACTTTTCATTTGTACACTTTCCATTTACTTCTTTGTAGAACCACTTCTAATCTACTCTGAATAACCTATTCTGCTGGTATCCCTTCATTCTTTGCTTGAACCTTACCACCTTTGCTTTCTTTGCAACGAGGCGCTGTTTCAGTTCCTCCATTACCACTTTCAGGCCCTTTCTTTCAATATCGCACTTCTTGTTCAGTGCACTGTATTTTTATTCGCTTTTAGGCCCCCACCTTCTCTTTTCGGTCTAACACACAAATGTCTTTCGAGAGCATACCTAACCCCGCCAGTATTCTTCCCTTCCACTGTGGATCTTTTCTTTTGTCACTCGCATTATATTTCTTTTTCTTGACATCAACACCCACATTTACAGCAACAATACTTGTTGCCTTGATTAAATTATTTGTTTCTATGATGTTTTTTGTTCTGATATATTTCACATTTTCATTCACATTTTTCGTTTCTTGGTTCAATTTCCACCGATCAACCTTTCAAAGGTATCAAACAATGTTGCTATTATTTCCCTGAAGCCTTGCTTTTATTCTGTTGTAGATTGCCTTTTGCCCATCTGTCATGGCACCATCAGTTTCATTGTCTTCTATCAAACCATCTATATGCCTCTCATCGAGTAAGCTAATACTGTTCCTTTATTAGAGATTCCTCATCTGTTTTCTACTATGAGTAGGAACTCTGCTGCTGTTTTCTAATACTCGTCTTTTGATTGATTCGACCTCTACATTTGTGAACTAACAATTTTTTTCTTATTACTCTAGCTTGATCATGTAATCTCTGTTCCACTAGTTAAAACAATCCTTTTTCTCTACATTGATCATACATATCTTTTCGGTATCCCCTAAGACAAACACCATTTTCGTCTACGGGATTGCTCAGGTAGTAGCATTCCATGACCACAGCATTGACTTGTATGTTTCATCTACGCTGTTCACTACCAGTGAACTAAGGTAACACCTCTTATTTTTCGAGCACCTTCGGGAATATTCGAGCGATTATAGTGCTGTTTTCTGCAAGTGCTCCACCCTTATTGCAACCCCTATTTGTTCCACGTACCTCTCGAGATTTTTGATCACTGTTCCCAGGGCTCCGACAATTATTGGTACTACTGCTGCCTTTATCATATTTGTGTGGTGGACATGTGTGGTACACATGGCCTAACTAGATACGAATATTGATTTCCCATTTTCCCCTTATTCGATTTTAAAGCACCATCAAAGTTCCTGTAATTATACCGGGACATTGACATCAGAAGGAGCATAATAAGTATTTTTATCTTAAGTAAATGTAAATGAAAAAACACGAATGTAATCTTTTCTAAAAGAATTCTATGGTGTTGGCTCGACAATTAGTAAGAAATGTTTTGATGGAACCTGCATTAGGACACAATATGGTAGATATATCTGGAAAAAGAAATATACTGGTATGTTAAAATATTACTTTACACCGTCTCTCTCTGTCTTCCTCTCTCACTACCCCATCTCTCTTTCATATTCCTAATATAATTAGGAATATGAATCGTATTTTAACTTCTTGTTAATTTGTTTATCAAACTTTTTCTTTAATTATATTAATAACAAACTATATTTTTAATATTTTTTAATAGCAAATATTGCATTTTATCATATAAACCTTAACTTCACTATATTACTTCAATGAGAAGTTCTAACTCACATAATTATATAAATTCCCAATTATGTTATTATCTCTCCCCTCCATCTTGTTCTTAAATGAATTCCGACTTTCGGTATAGAAGCTAACCTAATTAATATTAATTAGAAGCAATTTTTTAGTAAATCATGATATATTGAACTCTTTTTTATGTCCTTATTTTGTAAACATTGATGTACTCTCTCTCTCTCTCTCTCTGTCTATCTATCTATCTATCTATCTATAAATACATATTTGTCTTTGTAACTTCTAGGATGTCGTCTCTCTCATGCATGTTATCGCGCTGGTTCGAGAGTTGAAGGATCAAGACCCTGTTATACTCGAATTTGCATGAAGAAACCAGATGGTAGATATGAATGGAAAGATGAATCTATTGGTATGTTAGAATATTATTTTACAATCTCTCTCTTTCTCTCTCTCTCTCTCTCACAACCCCTTCTTTTTCTGTCTGCCTCATTCTGTCTCTGTATGTATCACTTCTCTGTATTCCATCTCTCTCTCTCTTTCTCTCTCCCTCTCTCACTACCCCTTATTCTGTCTGCCTCATTCTGTCTCTCTGTATGTATCACTTCTCTGTATTCCCTCTCTATTTCTCTCCCCTCTTTCTCTCTCTCTCTCTCTCTCTCTCTCTATTATCTATCTATCCTTCTTTCATCCTCCACATTTTTTTCTCTCAAACTCTTTCTCTCCGTCTCTTGTTGATTTAGGGAGTGACATCTGGAAAGAAGGAGGACTATTTTATTTAATAATTGAAAATCAGAACGGGAACTGGCAGTTGCTCAGCTTTTTATATCATTAAACATTCTTTTCTATATTCCATTGTAAAAGAATGTTGTTTATTATATGACTGCTCATCATAGGTGTCCTATGCACGCTCACATACGTACACACACAAACACACGTCAATATATACATATATACAAAGAAAGAGAAGGTGAAAGAGACAGACCGACGGACAGACAGAAAGAGAAGTTTTCTCTGTGGTTGACCTTCACGAACAACTGAGTGTATATGTGTATGTGTGCATACGGTGGCGTCAGGATGTATGCATGCACACTGTGTGTCTGTGTCAGCTAATGAATGTGTACGTGTATCGATTGCTGCATATTTGAATATGACAACCAGCAAGTGATGAGTTAACTTTCAGTGCAACTTTGAATTATCAAAATATGTTTTTACATATTCAGATATCCAGTTCGATCACGCTTACAAATTCAGATAACCAGTTCGATCACTCTTACACACACACACACACTCTCTGTCTCTCTCCCTTTCCCTCTATCTCTTTCCTTTATTTTTCTTCCTCTACCTCTTTTTCTCTTTACCACTTTATCTCTCACCTCTTCAAACTCGATGTTGCCTGAACAGGTACACGATGTACCGCGTATCAGGCGTCGAGGCGGATGCGGAGCAACGTGAAATGAAGTGTTTTACTTAAGAGCACTACGCATCATGTGATCTAGGAACTGAAATCATGATGTTATGACTGCTAGGCCATTAGTCCTCACCACATATATATAATGTATATTGGTTTGAAATTTTAGAACGAGATTTAGGTCGAATATATTGAGCTCTGTTGTTAACTAGTACTTATTTTATTGACCTCGAAATAATAAAGGGCTCAGTCAACTTTGGTGGAGTATACATATATACATATATATGTGTGTGTGTGTGTGTGTGTGGTGTGTGTGTGTGTGTGTGTGTGTGTGTGTGTATGTGTGTGTGTGTGTGTGTTGTGTGTTGTGTGTGTGTGTGTGTGTGTGTGTGTGTGTCTGCGTATGAATGTGCAACTATAAATACATATTTGTCTTTGTAACTTCTAGGATGTCTTCACTCTCGTACATGTTATGCCCCTGGTTCGAGAGTTAACGGATCAAGACCCTGTCATACTCGAATTTGCACGAAGAAATCAGATGGTAGATATGGCTGGAAAGATGAATTTTATGGTATGTTAGAATATTATTTTACAATCTCTCTCTTTCTCTCTTTCCCTCTCTCACAACTCCTTCTTTTTCTGTCTGCCTCATTCTGTCTGTATGTATCACTTCTCTGTATTCCATCTCTCTCTCTCTTTCTCTCTCCCTCTCTCACTACCCCTTACTCTGTCTGCCTCATTCTGTCTTTCTGTATGTATCACTTCTCTGCATTCCCTCTCTGTTTCTCTCCCCTCTCTCTCTCTCTCTCTCTCTCTCTCTATCTATCTATCTATCTATCTATCTATCTATCTATCTATCTATCTATCTATCTATCTATCTATCTATCTATCTATCCTTCTTTCATCCTCCACATTTTTTTCTCTCAAACTCTTTCTCTCCGTCTCTTGTTGGTTTAGGGAGTGACATCTGGAAAGAAGGAGGACTATTTTATTTAATAAATGAAAATCAGAACGGGAACTGGCAGTTGCTCAGTTTTTTAATTCATTAAACATTCTTGTCTATATTCCATTGTAAAAGAATGTTGTTTATTATATGACTGCTCATCATAGGTGTCCTATGCATGCTGACATACGTACACACACAAACACACGCCAATATATACATATATACAAAGAAAGAGAAAGTGAAAGAGACAGACCGACAGATAGACAGAAAGGGACAGGTAGATAGATAGATAGATAGATAGATAGATAGATAGATAGATAGATAGATAGATAGATAGATAGATAGATAGATACATACATACATACATACATACATACATACATACATACATACATACATACATACATACATACATACATACATACATACATTTTGTATTGTAATTCGTAGCTGACCCCTGTTATATTCAGTTCACAAGCAAGTGGAAGAGTATTTATAAAGCAAGAGACATCCCTTGGAAATTCGGCAGCTTATGTTGACTATATTTGTTTGTATTACTCCGTCGTTGTGGAAATGACTATATTAGCAAACTACGTCGAAGATAAAAGCTACAGAAAATATCTTGCATATTTCTAGAGTTTTCTGTATCCAATCATAGGAAATATTGTCGGACGTTTAGAAAATAATCCAATTAGTACTTAAGGTTGTGGAGGTGCGTGGCTTAGTGGTTAGGGTGTCAGCATCATGATCGTAAGATTGTGGTTTCGATTCCTGGACCGGGCGATGCGTTGTGTTCTTGAGCAAAACACTTCATTTCATGTTGCGCCAGTCCACTCAGCAGGTAAAAATTAGTAACGCTGCGACGGACTGGCGTCTTGTCCAGCTGGGGAACACATACGCCTTAAAAACCAGGAAACTGGGCCCATGAGCATATCTAGGCTTTAAAAAGGGCGCATTTATTTTTTACTTAAGCTCATAGCTTATTCTTCTATTAAGCTAATATCTTGCACTCCCACAGTAATTGATTGACATTTTTGTCTCTTTCTTGTACATCATACATTATGCAGTGTGACAGAGTTTGTCGACGTTTCAGACCAATTTTCTTACTAAGGGTTTGATCGGCTATAATTAGCATTTCGCTCTTTTGATTCAAGGTCTCTCTTTAGCTGGTTAATTTGGTTGCTCTTTCGATTCCTCTCAGAGCTGATATCATCTTTCGCTATATCGGGTAACATTCAGGTGTAGAAGTAAATTTTATAAATATTATTTTCTCTTTATTACAGGTTTTGTTGAAGCTCCTGATGTCTTGCATGCGTAGCGGGCTTACTACCTGCAGTTTTCGGTACCATGCTATTCGATCTTTTCAGCTATCTAATACTTTCCTGATTATTCTGGCCGTGCCAAGGAGGCAAATCTTTTGTTAGAGTTCTACTGGGTACCTTACTCCAATTTACTTTATTTTCCTCTACATTCCCTCTCATATTGTTCCCAAGGACCCAACAATAATTGGCACTATCTACACCTTCTTCATTTTCCATAGCCGAACTATTTCGTGCTTAAGAGAGTTGTATCTATCTATCATTTTGCTACCTGGTTCTGTTGCAATAACTTATAGTGGTTTTCGGGCAGGTCTTGAGCATTCGCATCTCATATGGGCAATGATTTCATCCACTCTATTGCAGATGCAGCACGGCGGGTATATACTTTCTCATTATTCGGATTGACCCTCCAGTTCGTGGACAGAAGTTGGTTTGGGGCTGCCACAGATGTATTCTCGGTCTCTTTCTTTTGGGTTCCTTCGATCAGCCAGTCCCACTATTTTTTCCAGCAACTTCTTTTGTGGCGACATGGAGTTGATTCTGACTCCTTGCGTAATTCTTCTTCGTGCCTTTTGCACATCTTTTGTTTTCCCTTTTCTCTGCTCTCAAAGCTCCCTTGTTCCTAACTCTCATTACCAAGGTTTCGTTACTTTGGGATAGGTACCTCATTTAGCTCTCCAGTTCGATACGCACGCAGTCTTCCACACTTATCATTTCCCTTCCTCCATTTGCTCTCTTCGTGTATGTGCGATTAGTGTCTACACATAGATTGTGGGCTCCTTGCATCGTTAGGAGCCTTCTTGACTTCCTGCCTATCTCCTTTAGCTCCTCTTCTTTCCACTTCAGGCTCTGAGCGCCATACCAAAATACTACGACTGCGCGTGAGTTTATTGCTAACATTCTGGCATTCAGCTTTGAAGTCAATATTTTTGTCACTCACCGCGACTGCGCATGGGTTTATTGCCAATATTGTGTTTCTGGCATTCACCTTTGAAGCTAATATTTTTCTCACTCGCCGCAGGTACTCTCTTTTTGTTTTTTCCTTCATGCCGTGGCGTTGGATTCCATTTACCTTGAGGCAGGTATTTATAGCTAGATTGAGGTTCAATTACCTTCATTTCACCAATCTGTCTTCGTAAGCTTTCCATTTCTCATCACCATCGCAACACGTTATGAGAGTCCAAACTTCCTTTGAATATTATTGGATAAAATCTGCAGACTGGACTAAACTGTCTAGTTCTGCCACGATTATTTTTTTGAACAGCTTCAGGTCGTCCATGAATAGCAAGTGCCTTAGTTTTCCCTTACCTCTTCCCAGCCCATAACTAATTTTTTCTGTAGTGTTTCACTCAAGGGGATTATTATTATTATTATTATTATTATTATTATTATTATTATATTATTATTATTATTATTATATTATTATTATTATCATCATCATCATTATCATTATTATTTTTATTATCATTTTCATTAGCATCTTCTTTCAGTCCTTTTTCCATTTCTTATCGAGTGTCTTCCTAGGTCAGAGAAACGCACTGTAAACATTGGCAGGCCATTAAAACAAGCATACCAGATTGTTCATTTACAGAGTCATGTGATAGAGAGAAAGTGGAAGACCTTCTTCTTCTTCTTATTATTATTATTATTATTATTATTATTATTATTGTTGTAGTTGCTGTTGTTGTTGTTGTTGTTGTTACGAGTACACCAGGTACATGCATCACAACTGTATGTGTTCGATAAGTTGATCTGATATCAAGATAATCAGTACGTTACCTTGTAGATGGGGTCCAGTTAGAATTTTCTTTAGGTCGAGTAGCCCATCCCGCTCAAAAGCTTCCTAATGTTGAACAAAGCACCCATGTTTCCAAAGGTAAATTGTCCAAACCCCAAAGAATTCTTCTCAACACATGACTATGATGCTCCCCCACTACTTCTGCTTGTGATTAGAGACGCACATATTGTTAGTCACTAAGGGACATACTCAACTGGTTGAGGTCAAACAATTGACGAGCAAATCTGTGATATTGAGCAGAATATTTGCAGTAGCTCATCTTTTATACCAATACAATCCATATGATAACACTTCCAATCAGTTAAGATGAGACGCCATGAGAGCCACTGCCTAGTACTTTATTATTATTGTTATTGTTTTTTTCCTTCTTTCTTCAAATATTCTTCAATTTCTCGCCGAGTGTTTTCCGTAAACCTAGGGCAGAGAAGTTCACTGTATGCATTTCCAGATTACACACGCAAATTCACAGGTAAAATATGTATTTAAAAAAATTAATAAATAAATAAATTCATGAATGGATGTTGTTTTCACAGCGATAATGCTCTTCTCAGTACATGAGTCGTTCCAGTTAACACGATTCGTTGTTAAGGAGTACCTCATAAAACATGACAGACTAGGGCAGTGCATCCACAAGAATGCTTGTAAATACTACAAATTTAGATACCATAATAAATGGTACAGGCACCATCCAGAGAAAGTTGTAAATAGCAAGGGCGTCACCGTCCTTTGGAACTTCCCAATATAGACAGACAAAAGAATTTACTTCAGTCGATCAGACATTGTGATCAAGGACTACATCAGAGGAACTTATCTGTTAATTGATACGTCTGTCCCACAAGATCAAAATGTCTCAAGAAAGGTATACGAAAATCTTTCTCACTATAAAGATCTGGAATTGGAATATGATAATACCATTAGTAATTGGTCCGTTGGGAATGATAAAGAAGGAAGTTGAGAAATATATTAAGCTACTCCCTGGTAACTCCAAACTCCGTGAGATACAAAAGATAACCTTGATGGGTACAGCCCATATACTACAGAAAGCACTCTTCATATAAAATGGAATAAATGCGGTGATAATTTTAGTAAACATAGTAAAACAAAAGTGCCCTTTCTACTCTTGGCCTTCAGTGGATGCCTGGTAATACGGCAGCTGAAATAAAATTATAATGAAAGGAAACCATAAACAATAAAAAGAGAAAAGATTGATAAATATGGAGACCTGAGAATCGAGATCGCTAAGAAGTGGTAGCTACGAGAGTCAAACATAAAGGGTATCGCTATTCTGCACGAGGAAGTCAGATCCATATTTAAGGACTTTTGCATGGCAGTTTCTGGTAGGTAAGCTCTAATCGCGCGCTGCAATAACAAAACCTTCCATTTCTGCTTCGAGCGGGTCCAAGTAGTGCTGTTTTCGGCAAGTGCTCCATCCTTATTGCAGTCTATATTTGTTCCACGTACCTCTCGAGATTTTTGCTCACTGTTCCCAGGGCTCCGACAATTATTGGTACTACTGCTACCTTTTTCATAGACCACAACTGCTTAACTTCCCAAGCTAACTTGTCATATCTCTCGACTTTTCTTTCTTCCTTATGGCATACCTTGTTGTCAGCTGGGCATGCTATGTCTATGATCCAGCTTCGTTTGTTTTCTTTCTCAATTAAGACTATGTCCAGCTTCCTATTCTCTATCTCATGGTGGCACTGGATCATAAAATCCCACAGAATCTTTGCATTATCATTTTCGATGATGCCTTATTACTACTGAGTGAGAGAGCAGTGCATGCCATCAAAGTGGCACTGAGATAAAAATATACGAAACCCATTATACCCATCATGACTACCCGTCTGATAAGGGTACTCCGGTCTGCTCGAGTCACTGCCATATGTGCACAAGGTGACCTTATATCAAGATTAACAACGTATAACCTTGCAGGTGGGGCCCTGTTAAAATTTTCTTCAAGTGGAGTAGCCCATCCAAATCGAAAGGTCCTTAAATAAGGTTTGTTTGAGGATGATGAACAAAACACCCAACTTTCCAGAGGTGAATTATTCGAACCCCAAAGAATTCCTCTCAACACATGGCTATGATGCTCCCTCACTACTTCTGCTCGTGATCAGAGATGCACATATTCTCAGCCACTGAGGGACATGCTCAATCAAATAGTTAAAATCAAGCAATTGACAAGCAAAATCTGTGGTATTGAGCAGAATATTTGCTGTAGCCCATCTTTTATACCAAGACAAACAATGTACGTGATAACACTTCCAATCAGTTAAGATCAGAAGCCATGAGAGCCACTGCCTGGTACTGTATCTCATTATTATTATTATTATTATTATTCAGTAGTTTTCTTTTTATAGCGTGCTTTCACTTCACTGCCGAGCGCAGCTCTGTGTGCCTTGGGTATGTGCTGTGATTTGTTGTGATGCTCTGATGGTTATTGTATGGAAAGTGTTCTACGTAGGATGTGTGCAGTGCCTAGTAGTGCAATTTTCTGTATGTTATATGTGTTTGTAAGTCCTGGTGTTTTTGTTATGTATTTGTCTGAATATTTTTTTATCATGCCTAATGCACCTACTATGATAGGAATTGTTTCTGTTTTCAGATTCCACATTCTAGTTACCTCAATTTCCAGGTCTTTGTATTTTGAGAGTTTCTCCATTTCTTTTAGAGACACGTTGTCATCAGTCGGTATTGATACATCAATTAGAAAGAATTTTTTTCTTCATGATCTCTGACAACTATATCTGGTCTGTTGGCCTTAATTTCTCTATCTGTGTGTATCGGCATATCCCAGAGTATGGTTGCTTTCTCGTTTTCTGTGACCTTTTCTGGTGTGTGCCTATACCATCTTTTTTCTGTTGTTATTCCATAATGTTGGCATAGCTTCCAATGTATGTAGGTTCCAACTCTGTCATGTCTGTGAATATATTCCTTCTTAGCCAAGACTGGGCAGCTAGAGATAATATGATTTATTGTTTCTTGTCCATCTCCACATATTCTGCAGTTACTTGTTATATTTCTTTTCATTACATGTTTTTGGTAATTTCTGGTGGGGAGGCTTTGGTCTTGTGCTGCAATTTAAAAATCCCTCTGTTTCTGCTTTGAGTCCTGAGCTTCTCAACCATTGCTGGGATTTTTCTTTGTCTATTTCTTTTGCGTTTAGTTTAGTCCAGTATTTACCATGAAGGGGCTTTTCTTGCCATCGTTTTATCATGGTTCGTTGCTGTTCTATTTTTAGTTTGGATTTCATTTGTTTTATAGGTTTTGTTGTTTCTTCATCTTCTTCTTCTACTTCATGTTTATTAGGTGGTATGATTTCTTGTTTGTATTTGTCAGCTTCCTTAAATACTGAGAACAGTTCTTTGTTTTGCTCGTGTTTTGCCGCTATCTGGATCAGTTTTCCTTCCTTCTGAAGTAGATATTTTTGCAGTCCTATGGTGGTTATTTTATAGTAGTTTTCCAGCTGTATAAGGCCTCTACCACCTTCTATACGTTGTATATATAGTCTTTCTATGTCAGATTTTGGGTGATGCATCCTAGATCCTGTCATTATTTTTCTTGTTTTCCTATCTATTTTGGTCAGTTCATTTCGTGTCCAGTTAAGGATATTGTAGCTGTAACTTATAACTGGGACAGCTAAAGTGTTGATACCTATTATCTTGTTTTTAGCATTGAGCTCTGTGTTTAATATTGATCTAACTCGTCTATAATATTCTTTTTTTTTATTTTCTCTTTCATTTGTGTGTGTTGTGTCTTATCTAGTTCATGGATTCCTAAGTATTTGTAAGTTTGGCTTTGGTCTAATTCTTTTATGTCATTGGTTTTATCTAGTGTGATGTTGTTACTCTTAACTAGTTTTCCTCTTTTCATGGTTACTTTGGCGCATTTTTCTAATCCAAATTTCATATCTATTTCTTTGGTAAATCCATGAACTGTCTTTAATAGTGTTTCCAGCTGTTTGTCATTTGCAGCGTATAGTTTTAGGTCATCCATATATAAAAGGTGGCTGATCGTTTTGCCGTAACATTTATATCCGCATCCAGTTCTATTTAGCATATCAGATAGATTATTATTATTATTATTATTATTATTATTATTATTATTATTATTATTATTGTTGTTGTTGTTGTTGTTGTTGTTGTTGTTGTTGTTGTTGTTGTTGTTATTATTGTTATTATTATTATTATTATTATTATTATTATTATTATTCAGTAGTTTTATTTTTTATAGCGTGCTTTCACTTCACTACCGAGCGCATCTTTGTGTGCCTTGGGTATGTGTTGTGATGTGTTGTGATGCTCTGATGGTTATTGTATGGAAAGTGTGTTCTGCGTAGGATGTGTGCAGTGCCTAGTAGTGCAATTTTCTGTATGTTATATGTGTTTGTAAGTCCTGGTGTTTTTGTTATGTATTTGTCTGAATATTTTTTTATCATGCCTAATGCACCTACTATGATAGGAATTGTTTCTGTCTTTAGATTCCACATTCTGGTTACCTCAATTTCCAGGTCTTTGTATTTTGAAAGTTTCTCCATTTCTTTTAGAGACACGTTGTCATCTGCCGGTATTGATACATCATTTAGAAAGCATTTTTTTCTTCATGATCTCTGACAACTATATCTGGTCTGTTGGCCTTAATTTCTCTATCTGTGTGTATCGGCATATCCCAGAGTATGGTTGCTTTCTCGTTTTCTGTGACCTTTTCTGGTGTGTGCCTATACCATCTTTTTTCTGTTGTTATTCCATAATGTTGACATAGCTTCCAGTGTATGTAGGTTCTAACTCTGTCATGTCTGTGAATATATTCCTTCTTAGCCAGGACTGGGCAGCTAGAGATAATATGAGTTATTGTTTCTTGTCCATCTCCACATATTCTGCAGTTACTTGTTATATTTCTTTTCATTACATGTTTTTGGTAATTTCTGGTGGGGAGGCTTTGGTCTTGTGCTGCAATTAAAAATCCCTCTGTCTCTGCTTTGAATCCTGAGCTTCTCAACCATTGCTGGAATTTTTCTTTGTCTATTTCTTTTGCATTTAGTTTAGTCCAGTATTTACCATGAAGGGGTTTTTCTTGCCATCGTTTTATCATGGTTCTTTGCTGTTCTGGTTTTAGTTTGGATTTCATTTGTTTTATAGCTTTTGTTGTTTCTTCATCTTCTTCTTCTTCTTTATATTTGTTAGGTGGTATGATTTCTTGTTTGTATTTGTCAGCTTCCTTAAATACTGAGAACAGTGTTTTGTTTTGCTCGTGTTTTGCCGCTATCTGGATCAGTTTTCTTCCTTCTGAAGTAAATATTTTTGCAGTCCTATGGTGGTTATTTTATAGTAGTTTTCCAGCTGTATAAGGCCTCTACCACCTTCTATACGTTGTATATATAGTCTTTCTATGTCAAATTTTGGGTGATGCATCCTAGATCCTGTCAGTATTTTTCTTGTTTTCCTATCTATTTTGGTCAGTTCATTTAGTGTCCAGTTAAGGATATTGTAGCTGTAACTTATAACTGGGACAGCTAAAGTGTTGATACCTATTATCTTGTTTTTAGCATTGAGCTCTGTTTTTAGTATTGATCTAACTCGTCTATAATATTCTTTTTTTTATTTTCTCTTTCATTTGTGTGTGTTGTGTCTTATCTAGTTCATGGATTCCTAAGTATTTGTAAGTTTGGCTTTGGTCTAATTCTTTTATTTCATTGGTTTTATCTAGTGTGATGTTGTTACTCTTAACTAGTTTTCCTGTTTTCATGGTTACTTTGGCGCATTTTTCTAATCCAAATTTCATATCTATTTCTTTGGTAAATCCATGAACTGTCTTTAATAGTGTTTCCAGCTGTTTGTCATTTGCAGCGTATAGTTTTAGGTCATCCATATATAAAAGGTGGCTGATCGTTTTGCCGTAACATTTATATCCACATCCAGTTCTATTTAGCATATCAGATAGAGGTGACAGTGCCAAGCATAAAAGAAGTGGAGAGATCGTGTCTCCCTGGAATATTCCTCTTCTAATGGGGATGGCTTTGGTTTTCATGAGTCCCTCTTTTGTTTGGAGCTGTAGCACAGTTTGCCATTTATTCATAGAGTGCCCAATGAATTTTATAATTGTTGGTGCTACTTTGTTAATGGCTAGTGTTTCGCGGATCCATGTGTGGGGGATGCTATCAAACGCCTTTTTGTAATCAATCCAGGCCATACTGAGGCCTTTCTTCTTTCTGTGGCTGTCTTCAGTTGTGGCTTTATTGATCATTAGTTGATCTTTACAGCCGTATGAGCCTTTGCGGCATCCTTTCTGCTCTTCTGGAAACAGGTTGTTTTCGTCCAGGTGCTTGTTCAACCTTTGCGATATCACTGCAGTAAATGCCTTGTATATCGTAGGGAGACAGGTTATTGGTCTGTAGTTTTCTGGTTTTTCTGTCTCATTTGATTTGGGAATTAAGATGGTTTTCCCCTTCGTGAGTCATTCAGGCATTGTCTCTGGCTCTGCTAGTACGTTGTTAAAATTTTCAGCCAGCTTTTTGTGCATTCCTGTTAGATATTTCAACCAGAAGTTGAAATATCTAACAGGATCTTGTCATGCCCAGGTACCTTCCAGTTGCTTAGTCTTTGCAGTGCCTGGGTGACCTCTTCAGTTGTTATGGGGGTCCAAAGTTGCTCAGATGCTGAGTTTGTTGTTTTCATACTCCTTTTGCTTTGGTTGTTCGTTCGCCGACCATATTTCTCTCCAGAATTATTCCACTTCTTCTGTCGTTGGTGCTGCAGTGATTTCTATTTTATTTTTGCCAAGTTCTTGGTAGAACTTTTGGGGGTTGGAGTTGAACTTTTTGTTTTGTTCAAAGAAGCGCTGGCGTTTCTCGTAGCGGCGGATCCTTTGTGCTTTGGCAAGGATATCTTGCTTTAGCTTTTCTTTTATCTCAGGTAAATCTTTTTGTGTGATGTTGTATTTGCGGAGTATTTTTGTTTTCTTTTTGTTGCTCAGTAGCGTTGATTGTCTACTGATTTCATTAAGAATCTACAGATCTTTTCTTATTTTTTGTATTTCGTTTTGGATGTTATTTATCCACAGGGTTTGTTTGGGTGGTGGGGTTCCTGTTTGGACGGGTTTGAGTGAGTATCCAGCTTCTTTTGTGGCTGCAGTGGCTGCTGCGTATACTAAGTTATTTAGCACAGTGATATCGCTTTTTGTTTCAGTGGCTATTAGTTCCGTGACGGCTAGGTTAATGCTGTTTATAATTGGTGTTGTTGTTTCGTCTATTTTGATTTTTGGGAGGTATGGTCGGTGGTCCATTTTGAGCTCTGTGGTTTTCAGTTCTTTGATTATTCTACTTTTTATATTATCATATTCATTAGGCTCCCCTTCATTGTTTCCAGGTTTTAGATTTGTGTCGTTTTCTTTCTTATTTGTATGTTTGTTTGTCGTGTTGGGAGTGTTACATTCGTCTTCGTGTTTTACTGTTTCAGTGTTTATATTATTGGGCATTGTCGTGTGGCTTCTATCTACATTTTCCTGATGTATTTTTCTATTAGATGTTCTATTTCTATTTCTGATATTTTTTTTGCGTTGAGAATGTATCTTCGTACGTTAGCTAGTTTGTTAGGTTTCATTGCTGTATCCAAGTCTATATTTATGTTGTTTTCCTTCCATATTTTATATGTATGTGTTGTTGTATTTTCATTCTTTGGGTAGAGCACTGCTGTAAAATAAGCATGTAGGATAGAAATGTATTCCTCACGTGTCCATTTATGTCTTTTGGGTTTTATTTGCGGGATATGAGGAGCAACGTCCGGCCCATTATTTTGACGGTCGTCATTTTCGTAGGGTACCGGTCCGTTCATTTCTGTTGTCACATTGTTTTGCACGTGTAGTTTTTCGTACATTTTATGTTGTAAGTTTAATGTACGTACTTCCCGATTGCTATTATTGGGTTGAATAATATCGGTGTTATTTGATTTCTTCGTAGTTTTTTTTGTACATGGTATTTGGGGTCGGAGATGATCTGGTGTTGATGGGTCGTAATGCTTATTATTATTATTATTATTATTATTATTATTATTATTATTATTATTATTATTATTATTATTATTATATTATTATTATTATTATTGTTATTATTATTATTATTATTATTATTATTATTATTATTTCTACTACTACTATTAGCAAATCTATCCATCTACGATGGAAACATAAAATGTGGGAGGGAAATCATAACAGCAATATGTACTGAAAAATATATAAATGGATTTTAATGATTGCAAAACGTCTTTGTAGACATTATTTTGTGTGTGGTCGACACTAATTTTCAAGATAGTCTACTCATAGCGACTTATAACTGGCCGTGTATAAACATTGCAGTGGGTAAAAATACACCTACACGGTCTAAAGTCTGGCCCTGTGCCTTGTTTGCTGGGAATGAGAATGCCAGTTACATAGGAAACTGCCCGCGTCTTACTTGGAACGAAAACTGGTTATCGGTTAGTATAAGGAGGTATCGCGGAATGAACAGGCGTTTACCATTATGGGGGCCAGTTGCAATCACTGCTTCGATAACATTGGAATTTAGTTCTTCTACCTTGCATCTCGTTCCATTGCAATGTCCGTTGGCTGGATCAAGATTCCTAAGGAACATTATCGGACAGTTTTTTTCAATTGGATTTTATGGGGTGGCAATTCCGATGGATTTAAGTTGTTCAAGAAATCCCGTGGGTACTGGTGGTAAGTTTCGTCATCTGTTGTATCCGAACACGTTAGCACACCGGGCGAAATGCGTAGCCGTATTTCGTCTGCCGTTACACTCTGAGTTCAAATTCCACCGAGGTCGACTTTGCCTTTCATCCTTTCGGGGTCGATAAATTAAGTACCAGTTTCGCACTGGGGTCGATGTAATCGACTTAATTCCTTTGTCTGTCCTTGTTTGTCCCCTCTATGTTTAGCCCCTTGTGGGTAGTAAACAAATATATCTGTTGTATCCGAACTATAGTACTCTCGACTTTCCCCAGGGAAGCTGCAAATAATCTGCTCATTCACAGTTTACCACTTCATTGGTTGAGGCGATGACAGCTCGCGAACACAGCCATGATACGATTTTGTAGTTTTCACTTAAATCATTAAAGACGAATTTGCATTCTAGCCGAATTTGAAACACATTCCTCAGTGGGTCGGAGAACGAACATTGTCCGGAACCGATGTCGCTTTAAAAAGGTTGCAAAAGTTGCATCTAAATAATTTCGTACCCTCATGTTTTTCTTTAGACTACACTCTGTCAAAGAACTCCAGATGTACGATGTTTTCAAAGTGGCTTGCACTATTTGGGCTCGACTACCACGTTTAACAAAATGTAGAATCTGCTTCCTCTCGCCTACAAAAAGAACAAATACTCCTCCAAACAGAGATTCGTTGGCTCTGATATCGCATAGAGAACGATCCAAGTATTCGTAGATGAGCTTGTCGCCTTGACTGGTCATTCTGAAGAGTTGTGCAGTTGCATTCTGAGATGCAGCAGGACTCCGGTGTTATGTTTATGGGCACTATGAACCGAGAATGAAATGTCCGGTCATTGGGCAGCAATGTTGCCGCAATCCTAAGAGATGTGGCGAGTACGATTTTTTTCTCCGAACGTATAAAATCTATGATGGCATTGATAAGATATGTTTTTCCAGTTCCACCATTCGTGCTCAAAGCGAAAACCTTGTTTTCCTGTTGTAAAACTGAGTTCACAACCATATCAAAGTTGTGCTTCTGGTCAGTATTGTAGACGTCAATAGACACTATTCGAAGACACTCTGTGTCATCGTAACATTTTTCTGCGATAATCTTTGGCATCGTTATATTCTGGTTGAGGCAGCAGGAAATCTCGAACCAGGTAAAGTTTATCTCTTTGCAGTTGCTCCTGCAGACGAATCTATATTTCATTTCCAATGCGAGGGGTAAGATCTTTAATATTGTTTCTTTGCATGAGATCTCGTCCTAGTTCAGTTTTCCACTCTTCCCGAAAGTTCATCGGATAAGGTGGCCGGCAGTAAATAAACATGATGGCGAAGAAGTCGCGTAGTGAATCTCCGAAGCGAATACTAGCTACTTCCTCCATTGCACGGTGTATTTTTTGGTCGTCCGATATCAGACCAGTTTTTATGCAGGCCTCCTGAAATGTTGAACATACATTTCCCTCCACGATCTTCAGTTCAGCAAAGCTGGTCGCACCTTATATAGTGAAAGAGTATCCGAAGGTGAAATAGTTCTGACTGGTGAGCACTATATGATACGATTGGGATTCGTCCGATATTACCAGTTTTGACGTGACGATTATCATCTGTTGTACCTCGTTTTCGTTTTTGCTTCGACTTGGTTTTATTGTTCCAGGTATAATATTTAGGAAATTCTTGGTATAAAATCTGTCGCCCCTTTTCGTCGTTATCCATTTTCTTCATTTATCTCTTTTGCTATTTTATAATTCCCACTCAATACCGGAGCGATGCTATCAGCGCAACACCAACCTCAGTCTTCGGAAATACTCCATCCTCATTTCCTCTTTCATTTCCTTATCCATTATATCGTTAAATTATTTGCTCTTTCATTTCCTTTTTAAACTAGTTGGTCTTTATATTATTATTATTATTATTATTATTATTGAGTGAGAGAGTAGTTCATGCCATCAAAGTGACACTGAGGTAAAATATACGAAGCCCAATATACCCATCATGACTACCCGTCTGATAAGGGTACACCAGGCACATGCATCACAACCATATGAGCGCGACATAGTGATCTCATATCAAGATAAACAGCACATGACCTTGCAGATGGGGCCCAGTTAGAATTTTCTTCAGGTTGAATAGCCCATCCTGCTCAAAAGGTCCCTGAATAAGGGTTGTTTAAGGATGTTGAAAGAACCACCCATGTTTCCAGAGGTGAATTATTCAAACCCCAAAGAATCCCTCTCAACACATGGCTATGATGCTCCCCCACTACTTCTGCTCGTGATCAGAGATGCACATATCGTCAGCCACTAAGGGACATGCTCAACTGGTTAAGGTCAAACAACTGACAAGCAAATCTGTGGTATTGAGCAGAATATTTGCTGTAGCCCATCTTTTATACCAAGACAAAACAATGTACATGATAACACTTCAAATCAGTTAAGATCAGAAGCCATGAGTATTATTATTATTATATTATTATTATTATTATTATTATTATTATTATTATTATTATTATTATGTGTTTGGCTTCTGCTTTGTATTTAGTTAGTTAGTTAGTTAATTTTTTGGCTCAAAAAGCAAAAAGCAAGGCCATGTAGGGGGACATGGAGTTATGTACAGGGTGGTGTTCATGTAAAGAGTTCAGGCCACTTGAGGTCAAGGGAGACTGAACAAAGCGGTCGTCGGCATCTTCACCATCTCGTCTGGCAGCTTGTTCCACGGACGGGGAAAGCCCCTCTCCTTCGATTGAGATGAAATCATCGCAGATAGAGCTTTTCGGAATGACCCCGCAGCCGACGCTCTGGAGCAGGAGTGAAGAACAGCTCTTTCGAGAGGTTACACTTTCCGCTTATGATGTTGTGAGCGAGAATGAGATCACCACAGCGGTGGCGTTTTTCTAGAGAATAAAGGTCGAGCGTCTTCAGCCTTTCTTCATAAGACAAATTCTTGAGACCATGAACCATGCGGGTAGCCAGCTTCTGGACTCTTTCGAGATGCTGTATGTCTTTGAGGAGATAAGGAGAAGAGGCTTGAATCCCGTACTCCAATATGGGTCTCACCAGCGTGACATAGAGCGGTAGGAATATGGCTGCTGTGAGCATTCCGAATGACCGTCGAATCACGAACAGAATTCCGCGTGCTTTGTTGGCAGCATGGACGCACTGGGCCGAGGACGAAAAGGAGGAATCCACCAAGATACCCAGGTTCTTTACCTGATCGGTCCTCTCCAGCAGCAGACGACCCGGCTCGAAATCAAGTTGAGTTGCTGGAGGAGAGCCAACAGTCAGATGACAGCACTTTGACAAGTTCAGACACAGGTCCCACTCGTTAGACCACCTCCAAATTTGGTGGAGGCATCGACGAAGATCCTCTATATCACCGCAAGGAGCGACCAGTTTGACATCGTCGGCAAATAGAAGGGTGTGTTGCGTGAGGTCGTCGGGCAAGTCATTTATGAAGACTAAGAACAATAAGGGCCCAAGCACTGAACCTTGAGGCACGCCACTGCTCGCACTGGAGACGTCGGACCGCGAACCATTAACTTGGACTTGGAAGGAGCGATCTGAGAGGAAGGCACCAACCCACCGTACAATATCCGGATGGAAACTATATGCTTAAAGCTTGACAAGTAATAGGCGGTGGTTTACCGAGTCAAAAGCTTTGGCAAAGTCCAATAAAACGATGTCAACAGCATCACTATCATCGAGGATGCGCGTCACCAATTCTTCCATTACCAGTAAGTTGGTCAAGTATGATCTCTTCGGCACGAAGCCGTGTTGGGGATCAGAGATAGAGGCTGTGTTTTGGAGGTGGAGCATCATACTTTTCTTAAGGATGGTTTCGAACATCTTGCTGATTATTGATGTAAGGGAAACCGGTCGGTAGTTAAGCGGGTCTTCGCGGCACCCTTTCTTGAAAATTGGGCAGATTATCGCTGTTCTCCAGTCCGCAGGTATAACACCCGTCGCCAATGACATATTGAATAGAGGTGTTAAGGGCTCGCAGATGACCGGAGCCAACGCTTTGATAACCCGTGGGTGTATACCGTCAGGGCCGTGACCCTTGTTGACATCGAGGCCTTGAATAACGCGTTTGACTTCGTCTCGCGTGATGACCAATCGAAGCATTGGAGGTACCGATCTATCAAATGGAGGGGGTTCACGACCATCATCTTGTTTGAAAATAGTTGAAAAAGCCTCGGCAAATAATTGACTCTGTTGATAAGGGTCCTCAATCGATACGCCTGTTGAGTCTACCAACGTTGCAATTTGGTTGTTCAAGCGGGAATTCCGTTGGACATGGGCAAAGAAGGTTTTTGGATTGCTACTGGCGTTTGCCGCGATTTTGTATTCATATCTGAAGCGTTCTTCCTTTTCAATTTTCACGGCTCGTTCTCGTTGAGTTTTGTACACCTCAAAAGCTGCAGTCGAATCCAGATTTTTGAATTTAGCCCAAGCAATATCTCTGAGTCGAAGTTCTCGTTTAACCTTCTTCGTCACCCAGGGCTTGTGTTTCTTCTTCTTGGGAAGCCCAACGGGAACTGCCTGGTCAGTCAACCAGATTACATATGCTTTGAGGGACGACCATAGTTCGTCAACTGAGGTCAACGTCATCAGGGATCGCCAGTCCAGAAGCGCGGAAGCCTCGGTTAGAATTTCAAGATTAATTGCAGAGAAGACTCTACGTGGCAGCGAAGTAGTCGTGGGCGTAGAAAAAGTTGTGTGCATGACGAACTTCAAGACCGCATGATCACTCTTGGCAAGAGGGGCGCACACAGATACGTCTGACACTGATCTTGGCTAGCAGGAGAATACCAGATCCAGCATAGATGGCTGCTGCTCAGACCGATGCCTTGTCGGATAACCAACATGTTGCGATAGAAAACAATCTTCAGCCACGTCAAGAAGGGCCTGGCCGAACCGGGAAGATGATGTACAAATTGATGCGGGCCAATCGATTGTGGGAGCGTTGAAGTCTCCTAATATCAAACAGTCATGAGAAGCTGAAACGAATCTTATCGCTTCGAGTAAATGAGCATCGTCCTGGGGGTCGGCAAGAGGCGGCCTGTAGACAGCTAACACGGGCAGGCAAAACCCGGATAGGCTCAGCTTGCAATAGACGGCATCGAATTTTGTTGTAGGTTGAGCATTAGTGGGTAGAATACCGCTGGACGGTTTGAGATCAGATTTAACATACACAGCAACACCTCCACCTCGCCTTTTTTCACTGTCACATCTGAAGAGGGCGTAGACCTGTAGGTGGATTTCTGAGTCCTTTACTGCTGGAGTCAGCCAAGTCTCGGTGATAGCTATCACATCAGGGGAGTCACGCATGGTCAGTGTAAATAGTTCGCTGAACTTTGGAAATAAGGTGCACGAGTTGGTATAGACGATACTGAGCTGTGAAGTTTGAGGGGCGGGAGTTGGGGAACAAGCAGGATAAGGGGTATCAGAGATAGCATCATTGACGGGGGTATCTACTTTACTTCGATTCGCTCTCAATTCACTTTCCCTGTCAGCACTACAGCATGCGACCAGAAGTACGACTTGATTATTTGTCCATCTTGGATGCGTAAACCCTTCTCTCCCATCTGTTTTCTTATCTTCAGTTCGGATATTAGGTTTCTCCGGCGAATTCTCTCTCTTAGTGAGTATTCATCGCGAAAACCCATATTGGGGTCCTCCCAGGCATGCGTCTAAGCTCTGTTCAGAAGGTTGAAGCCTCCTGATCGGAAGAAAAGATTACTCTTATTGGGCGTGGTCTAGTGTCTGAGGTTGAGTTCGCTTGGAATCTTCCTAGCAGAGCGACCTTATGGATACTGACATTTTCGTTGACAGAGAATAATTCTCCAACTAAAACGGAAACAAAATTTATGTCTTCTTTTAGGCGGTTTATGCCTGTATCACAGGTGGATTCAGCTTTACCATAAATGATTGCTGATCTTGAGTGGGCAAAATGGTCTTTCTGTTCTCTACTATGAGCTGCGGCATTCGATTCTTCGTTGGATGATTTCGAAAGGGTGGTTTCATAGCCATCAGACTTATGTCGGCCTGTGGGGTCGATCGGAATGGGTTTAGTGGTCATAACTTTCCCGCCTGGTTTGGAACTGCACTGCCTCTTCTTCAGTTTGGGGGAGCACCACTCCCCAGATGAACTCACATCGAGATCGTTCAGAATTGGTTGAGAAATGGCATTAATGGGAAGGACAAGTGAGGGAGAATCCAAACAGATTTTATCGTGATCAGGTTTCATAGCTAAATCTGCCCCACTGGAGTTTTGACTACGTTTCTTCTTTTGGGGAGAACAACGGTCTTCAGGTGGGTTTGAGTCTACGCTCCTCAAATTAGGTTGGAGAACCTCCGGGACCGAAAAGGCAGATGAGGAAGAATCCGCACAGGAACGATCATGTGCGGAAACGACCGCCAGTTCCTTCGCCTTCTTTGGCCGCTTCGATTTTGTTCCCTTCGGTTTGGACGTCTCCAGGGAAGAAATCAAGGGTGGCTCTGCGTCAATAGGAGACTGTTTATTCAGTAAATGAGAAACAACAGACTTTAGGTGCTCGACCTCTTGTTTGAGCAACAGCAACTGCTCGTTGAGATGACCGTTGGTATGACCATCATCCTGATGAGAAGCCCTTCTCGCAGATCTCAGTTTCGATCTGTAGGTAGCTGACATGATAGATGGTTGACCAAAAACAATCTTCTATGGGCTCTAGGACAAATCTGAGTTAAATCAGGAACAAAAACAGCTGCAATCCTTGTAGGAGTAGGCAACAGCAGACAAAATCTGAGAGAGTTTGGGCTGAACCAAATCACAATCCAAGATTGAAAGCAGACGGTGAAACGAGTCGGGAACCCTTCCTAGTTGTCTGAAGCAGCTTTAGGATAAGGAATAGTAGGTCCAACTTTAGAATATTGATATGCATGTAAAATGTTCCACACGGTTAAATATCATTTGACGTGCCATTTAGTACTTCAATATTTGCGTCTGCGTATATTTGTATATGTGTGAATAATGTGTTTATGTGCGAGAAGGCACATGTTTTTGTCTATCGTTAATTTAAATCAATTTTTTTCTTTCTTTTCTCACGTTTTTCCCTTTTAAAGTATTTCTTTTCAAAGTAATTTATACGCTGGAGGGAGGGCTGAGGGTTTGTTTTTACTGTAAATTCTCTTTTCTCCCAATACAGAGAAAGAAAGGGATTTTTCATTGGTGCCACCGGTATAATTCAGACACGGGGAAAAACATCTCGGTGTCATCGTCAACTTGTATGTTTCTAATTGTAGCGGTAGTAGTAGCAGCAGTAAATTCTGATAGCAGCAGTAGTAATAGCTGTATTTGTACAAGTTGACTCCAGGTCTCACCCAGAGAGATCAAGAGACAACAAATTAGATGTTCAAGTTGGTGTTATGACTAGAGTGATATAGTTTTGGTTTTTCACAGAGTATTGTTCTAGCGAATATCTGAGAAAACAAAAAAAATTAGAAGTTTGTTTTAAAAGCAATTTGTTTCTAAGATAATTGTGTGCTGTTCAGATGACAGTAGAAGGTATTTGCTATTGTGTATTTTGACACTGTTTACAAGTTAAAATGTTTTGGGCATTGCACAGATAATTTTGCTTTTTCTTTATTTTAGAAATTGAGCAGTTCCCATGAGAACTATTTTCTGAATTTCTTCCATTTTCGGACATTTGGTATCTAGGATAGGTAGTAATCAGTTTGTTTTGCTATACTTCCTAAGGCAGCTATGACAACAAATATTGTTTTAGTCTTGAAGTTCCACATTTTGCCAATTTCTACTTCAAGATCTGTATACATGCTCAGTTTTTGGTAGGTCTTGGTATACAACTATGTCGATTGGGACTGTCATTTCAATGGGGAAGCATGATTTTTGTCTGAAGTCCTTCAGGGCCTATTTGCATCTGTTTTTCTGTCAGTTTGAACAGTAAAGGTCCAAAGGAGTGAGATGTAATCATTTTCAAACAATGGAGGTAGTTCGTGGAAAATGTAAAATCAGACCCTAAATCCTTCTTCTGAACAATTCAGAAGTGTCTTCACCTTACCCTTATGGCACATGCAAACTAGCAAATCTGTAGAAATCTTTACCACTACAGAAGCAGGACGAGAGGCAGAAAAGTATGACTACATCAATATCAAAGAATGTAAGACGGAAAATCAGGCTACTGACTCCGATGAATTCCCAGCAATCCGTCTCAAGCTGGAGGATGGCTACATGACTTTCTAAAAGATGGAAGACTGGTTGTAGTATCCAACGGGGCTGCCTTATAGGAAACACAAATAATGAGCCGTGTTCCACAGGGCAGTGTCTTGGGGCCGCTGCTATCAATAGTGGTACTCTCAGGCATACTCTCAACTGCTTAAGTAGCCACCCTTGCTAGCTATGCAGCTGATACAAAAGTCTCTCAGAAGATACAGAACCCTGGAGGCATTATGCATCAGCAATGGGAGTTGAACGCAATATACAGGTGGGTAGAGGAAAATTACATGCAGCTTAATGCTGGAAAATTCCAAGCCCTGCACTACCAAAACACGAAGCTCAAAGAAAAGTAGACAGGATACAGTGGCCCAGGAGGATTGAAGACCTGAATCAAAATCAGTGTGTGACCTGGGCATCGACATGAGAAATGGTGCATCTTTCCAGGTGCATGTAACTAAGTAGGTAATAAAATGCGGACAGTTGTTTGAATGGACTCTTCAAACTTTCAGAACGAGAGAACAGAAACCATGATGGTCCTCAGGAGCATTTTCCTCCTCAGCCATCTAGATTACTGCTCCGAACTGCGATCATCAAACAGTGTTAAAGTAACGACGATCAAGGGAAGCTATACAAAGACGATCATCTCAATGGGACATGTCAACTACTGGGAGAGACTGAAAAAGTTAAGACACAACTCCCTAGAACGAAGGTGGGAAAGATACGCCGTAATGTACTTCTGGAAAATCGTAGAGAAACTTATACCAAACTTTAGCATTGCCAGTTGTACAAACAGCAGGACGGGTTGCTAATGCATAGTACCACAACTTCCAACGTTGCCATCAGGATACAGGACCAGATACTGCAATAGCTTGGGCTTCACGGACCCAGAATTGTTCAATATTCTCCCACAAAGCCTGACATACCAACATGGCGTTTTCTAAACAAAACTGAGTCACCTTCTGTCATGAGTTCCGAATGAGTCTGCCTCAAGGATAGAAACACAGATGGGAACAGCAATGTTAAAGTCACTCATTCACCAAATGCCACACATACGACGAGGTTTATTGAAAGAGTAGCAAAGTAAACGGTGGTGTCCCAGCATTGTTGCACCCCTCGGGCTGGAACTAAACATATATATATATATATATATATATATATATATATATATATATATATATATAATATATATATATATTCTTTTATTCATTTACATGTTTCAGACATGTGTCTGCAGCCATACTAGTGCACAACCTTTTAGTCGAACAAATTGACCACAGAACTTCTTTCGTTTTAAGCTTAGTACTTATTCTGTCGGTTTCTTTTTCCGAACCACTAAGTTATGGGAACCTAAACACGCCAACGCCAGTTGTCAAGCAGTGATGAGGGAGAGACAAACAGTGACACAAAAACACACGCGCATATATATATATATATATATATATATATATAATATATATATATATATATATATATATATACATATAAATATATATATATATATATATATATAATGGAATCGGCGGCTTATATTTATTTGCTGCCGATAAATTTGGCGCGAGTGCGATGATTTGAAAATTTTAGGTCAGATATTGCCGAGGCAGGGACAGAAATGCCTCGTGAAAATATCTGTTCCGATCTGGCTATTTCTTACTGACGAATCTAAGGGCCTATGGAAGATTGGCTTGATTTAATTTAATCAGGTTAGTTTACCATTAAACAGTAGATGAAACGGTGCATCGTATAAGAAATTACAGGGTAAATGTTTTTTAATTTTCTCCTGGTTTACGGAATTAATGTTATTTTGCGGTTGAAGCTTTGGCTGTTATTTCTAGTGGGTGAATGGCCTATTATGGCCGTTCCTTGATTGTGATGATATATATATATATATATATATATATATATATATATATATATATATATATATATATATATATATATATATATATATATATATATTATATATTATATATACATATATATATATATACACATATATATAATTATATATATATATATATATGTATATATATATATATATATATATATATATATATATATATATATATAATATATATATATATATATATATATAATTATATATATATATATATACATATATATATATATATAATTCATTTTTCGTTTTTCTTGTTTCAGCTCAGAGCTGCGGCCATGCTGATATATTTGATAGGCTTCTTTCAGTTTCCGTCTACCATATCTACTCACAAGGCTTTGGTCGGCAGTAGTAAAAAATACTTGACCAACTTGGTAACATGTGGTTCATTTAATTGACCACAAGGACCTTCAACAGAAAGGAATCTGCAAGCTGGACCCACACATATAATGATATGAATGACAAATGAAATGGTGAAAAACGAGGGCAATAGCAACTCCCGCCGATTGTTGTATACCCGAGCACATTTCTCTTTCATAAAACCTTTTGAGGCCATAAACCTCTTACAAAAACAACATTAAGGAGGCAATATACCTCTTACGTTGACTATATACGAAGCCACTTTGAGGCAATGAACCTCTTACTCAATTCCATTTAGGTATCAAAAGTATAATCTTCTTGCCCGACCAGGCTTCTCGTCTCAGAAAAACACCTGGACGGCTCCAAGTTGGGCCAATTCAATATAAACGTATAGGTATCCTTGGAGAAGGAATCCATTATCCTGAACAGGTCGCCCTCCCTCATAACCCTCGCAGCCACTTGTGAAGGCCAGTCAGGGTCCTCCGTGCAGGACAGGATCCTCTTCCTTCAGTCCCTCGTTTTGAGCTTGCCAACAAAGTGCTCCACTGTCCCTCCCTCATGGAAGAAGACCACGAATTCCTCCTCCATTAAACGGAGGGGCTGTACAGTTTCCATCTTTGGTAGCACAACTCCCACCAAAGATGCTTCGGGACATGCCGGCGGTGTATCACCAACCGCCGGTGATGTCCCATTTTTCTTTTCTTTCTTCTTTTTCGTTTGAGCTACGGGAGGGTGGAGTTCCTCCGCCTTGTCCAGCAGATCCTCCCTTCCTCCCGCAGCCCTCGATTCCTTCGGTGGGTAACCATTGTTACCCACCTTTCGTTTTCGCTCTTTTTTCGAGAAAGCCTCCACCTCCTCGACTTCCTCCATTTCTCTCTCCAATGAGGGAGCAGGGAGTGGTACTTCAATTAACTGCTTCAGGGCTCTACTTTGGTCCTTGGGGCAGTTCTTCTTGATATGACCGGGTTCCAGGCACAGGTGACACTTGGGGGAGGGGAGCCTCCCTCAAGCATCACCGGATACCTAGACCTGGCCATCCTTAAAAAATCTGGAAAAACCAGATTTTCGGCTGATTGGGTCCTTAGGGTCAAAACAGCTTTTGACCCCTCCCAATCAGCCGCAGGCAAACTTTTTACATTGAGTAGCTTGGTACTACTGCCACCCTTTTTCAATTATGTTTTTTCTGGCAGACGGCTATGGTGTCGAGGGACTTGGAGTAAGTCCTCAACACCATCGTCTTCCTTTCAAACTCCTCAAGCCATTTTGGGGAGGTGTCAACTCCCATTCAACAAATTTGTTCTTTGCCCTAACTCTTTAAAAATCCTTGCAAACTATTGCGTACTGTCCTATTTTCGAACACCGTCTGCAACTTGATGCTGAGGCGAGGCAGTCATCTCTATTGTAAAATGTGATCATTCCACACCGCATGCACTTTCTCTCGGGCATCTTCTTTTTATGCTGATGCCGTTTTTTTATTATTTGGTCTTGTGACACGGTTTAACTGTAGATCTGTTGCATTGACAGTTGAGGAGATAGCTCTTGTTTGTTTATTTTTTTATGTCTCATGTGCTCTACCTAACTGTAGGCACTTGTCGAGGGTTAGCTTTTTGTCTGCTAAAAGTTTTCTCTCTAAAAAGATCGTCTTTAGCACCAACAACAACTTGATCCCTAATAAGTCTTTCCTTTAATTCCCCAAAGTTGCAATTATGTGCAAGTTGGCGCAAGACAGCTATGTAGGTTACTATGTTCTTGATATTATTTTGTTTCCGAAGGTGGAATTAATAACACTAATAAGTCTCGTGCGTCTCACCAAGGAAAAATTCCTCGAATTTGTTAATTACTTCAGACAGGTTACCTTTCGATTCTTCATCGTTAGTTTGTAGTCTTTCATATATATTAAAACATTCTTCTCCAATAGTCATCAGAAATACAAAAATTTGAAAACCAGTCTCGATTTAATTTGAGAGTCAACTGGCAATTGAATAATTTTCGTTTAAATCTTCTCCAATTGCTAGCCACATTTCCTTATAAAGACATTCGCTTAGGAGGTGGAATATTCGCAGAAAAAGGTTTTGCAGACATTCGTTGAATTAAATGAAGAAAATAAACTTACAATTCTGTGAATAATTTTCTTTCTTTTTTCTTTTTGTTTATGGCGTGAGTGCACGGCGAAGTCTTAGCTGTTTTTCCGAAGCTTAAAAAAAAACATTCGTTTTTTTGTTTGTTTTATTTTTCCCCAGCGAATTTTTCTTTTAGAAGTTGCTTCAAAACCTTCGGAATCCCTTTTCTGACACCATGTGGTACAATTAAGGTTGATGATAATGGTTAATAAATAAAAAGATAATTCAGCAAAGCATATACAGCAATGGCCTCTTACTATTAGGGACCCGAATATGTTCTTTTAAACTAGAGAGTTCCCGCATGCCACAGCATGCACATACATATACGTACATATTAGGTTGTCCGGAAAGGTCTGAACGTTTTTAAGCTAAATCTTTTAAGGCTTCATTGAACATACCTGAAACATATCGCAGTTAAAATGTTGGCGTTGCTTGAAGTGGTAGTGCATCTCTTCTTTGTTCCTGACTAAAAATAGATTAATCTTTCATTCTGGTTAACTTTTATTGACATTTGAAAAGGATAACCAAAAATTTCCTATTTGCGTTGTAAGGCTTTGCTTTTTTTTAAAGGGAGAAAATGCTGCAAGGAAGTGCATAAACATTTGTGAAGTTTATGGTGAGTATGCTGTAGGGGAATCAACTTTTCGAAGGTGGTTTGCAAACCGGAGAGTTTAACTTGGAATGGAAGACCTACAAAATTGGATGAAAATGTTTTGAAGGCAAAAGTCGAAGAAAACTCAAATATCACAACTAGAGAACATGCAGAGTACTTGGAAGTTTCTAAAAGTACGACTCATGAACTCCTAGTGAAGCTAGGATGAATTTCTCGCTATAATGTGAGGGTCCCTCACAAACTCTCAGAAAAAAATTGCTTGGAACGGTATTCCGTTTGCGAGATGCTTTCGAAAGGGAATGAAAGGATGACTTGTTTTTTAATAACTTGTGACTAGAAATGAAAAATGGATTTTGTACGAAAACATATTGAGAAAAAGATCCTGGAGTTTGCGCAAGGATCCCGAAAACGGAAACCGAAGACGAATATCCGTGCCAAACAGGCTATGCTTTGCGTTAGGTGGGATCATAAAGGATCATAAAGGGATCATAAAGGCATTATTTACTATGAGTTTCACCCACAAAATTTTATGATGATGGAATATTTAAATTTGATGGAATATTTAAATTTCCTGATAGATGTGTAAAGGTCATTAATAATAATGGAAATAATTTCATTGATTAAAATTTATTGAAAGGTCAACTATTAATATTCCTTTTTGCATATTAAAAGAACGCTCTGAACTTTCCGGATAGCCTACTACATACATCCATATATACACAACACGCACACTGTCGTGCCTATATACGAGGCTGTGCCCCAAAATAACCGGAAAAGTTCTCTGTGGTACAAGCTCGTTGTAGTTCGGGCTTCCGCCGCTAGAAACCACTTGATGCAACCATCAGGTATCAGTCTGCCAACTGGCATCGTCGAATGAAGTCGTATTATCACGTGGTGCGTCTTTGTTTTGCTCTGTTTCTCCCCTTGTTCATCGATTGTTGCAATAGCTGAAACGAAGAAACAGCGCGCTTCCGTGAAACTCTGTTTTCTGCTGGGGAAAACGGCAGTAGAAACAGTTGTCATGCTTCAGACAACTTACAAAGACGCTGCTATAAGAAAAGTACAAGTTTCTGAGTGGTTCCCACGCTTTAGGAATGGTCACTTGTCTCTTGAAGACCAACCTCGTTCAGGGCGAACGTCAAACACCCCAACGAATGTAAACCTCACGAAAATTTATGAAATGATCGTGGGGGACCGTCACCGAGCAATTGCCGAACTTGTCCATATGACTGGGCATCCTGGAGTTCCTGCTCACGAGTTTTGAGAGAGGAATTACGAATGAAAAGTTGCTGCAAAATTTGTGTCTCGCTCACGGAACATCAAAAGCAGTTACGACTGAATGCGTGTCGCGAACTGCAAAAACAGTCGGAAGTTGATCCGAACCTTTTTCGGAATTTCACCACAGGTGACGAAAGCCGGTGCTACGGAAACGAAGCGGCAATCAAGTCAATGGAAGTATTCAATGTCATTACACTCCCAAAAAGCGTGTCAATTGAAGGCAAAATGATGTTGATTAACTTCATCAATGCGAAAGGAATTGTCTACAGAGAATTTATTCCTCAAACTGTTAACCAGACATCTTACTGGGCAGTTCTGAAGCATTTGCCAGACGAAGTGAGATGACAACGACCTGACCAATGGCAAAGTGGAGAATGAAGCCTTGAGTGTGAGATAGTTTTTGCCAAAAGTCGCATGATCCCGATTAGGCATCCTTCCTATTCGCCCGATCTTCCTACCTGCGACTTACTCTTTTTCTCTCGAATGAAACAAATCTTTAAATGAAAACGTCTGCTTCTAACAGTGGGAAATGCGCCTGGATCCATACATTGCTTCAAATGGAGAATACTTTAAAGGCGATAAAAGTGTAACCATGAAAAACTAAGTGAATAAAATGATATTGGAAAGCTCCGGTTTCTTTTGGGTACCCCTCGTATATATATATATATATATATATATATATATATATATATATATATATATAATATACGTTTTATTTAATATTTTGCACATTACTTAATCATTGTTATATGTTTTATCTTATATTTAATCTTTCTATAAGATGTAATTTTTCTAAATGGTATAATTCAAATTGATAAAAGGTAGGTTTTTTTCTAATTTATATATATCTATATATATATATATATATTATATATATTATATATATATATATATATATATAATATATATATATATATATATATTATATTATATTATATTATATTATATTTTGTGAAATTTGATTTAGTATTTCTAAATTGAATTTTTCCTTGTAAGTTTGGAATAATATTCCCTCATATTACACTGGTCAACAGTCAATTTTCCTCAGGGATATTATATGGTGTTTTATATGTAGTTTTGTCCGCAGATTTCGAAAAAGTAATCGGTTTCCTTCTATCAGGCACAGTTTTTCTGATGAGATAAGAGACGTATATAACTCCCATCAGCAGTATCGCTACACGTAAACGTTTTATACAGGTAAATTCTGACTATGTCAAGGCATTGCAAGAACAGTCTTGATATATTTTGTCATGTTTATGGTTCATTTACTACCAAAGCTCAGCAACGTGCCATCACAAATGAAATCAAGAAGATCTACCAGTTATATTTTGGCTGCTCTCTCGGGGAACAAGATAAGAGTTGGGCCCCGCACATCATCTGCTCAGTTTGTTCAAATGGACTAAGGGATTGGCTATATAAGAGGAAGAGAGCAAAGCCGTTTGCAATACCTATGATATGGAGAGAGCCAAAGGATCATTTTATGGAGTGTTATTTCTGCAACGTTAACGTATGTGGGTTTACTGTAAAGACCAAGCATAAGATTGTGTATACCAATTTGGAATCAGCAAGAAGACCAGTACCACACAATGATGATGATCTTCCTATTCCAATACCACCAGAAAATAGCCTTCGGATGTCTGACGAAGATGTATTTCCTAAGGAAAATATTACTGCTGTCGAAGACACCGAAGTGGGTTCAGATTTCGCGATTGAAAATGAAGACGTACCACAGAATTTTCTCAAGGAGAGTTAAATGATTTAGTTAGAGACTTGTCATTGTCGAAGGATAAAGCTGAACTATTAGCCTACAAGAAAAGTGTCTGCTTAAGAAAGTTGTTTGTATTACTCATTTCAGGAAGATAAATAGTGGTCTGACTTCATGCTTCTCTGTTGATGGACCATTTTGTTTCAGTAATAACACTTATGAGTTATTTCGCTGTTTGTTCCAAGAGCATGTTCCAGCTGAATGGCGCTTATTCATTGATTCATCTAAGAGAAGCCTCAAAGCAGTACTACTATACAACAGCAATAAGAAACCATCCATTCCCATAGGACATTCACGTACATGAAGGAGTGTTATAAAAACATGCAAGTACTCCTCAATGCTATAAAATATATAAACTACAGCTGGAAAGTATGTGGAAACTTGAAGGTGATTGGAATGTTTATGGGAATGCAATCTGGGTTCAGCAAATATTGTTGCTTTTTATGCCTATGGTACAGTCGTGCAACTAACAAGCACTATGTGCGATCAGAGTGGCCTCTGCGAAAATCATATGAGCCAGGAGTTTCTAGCGTCCAGAGTAAGCCACTTTTAAACCCAGAAAATGTTCTTCTTCCTCCTCTTCACATAAAGATTGGCTTCATGAAACAATTCGTGACGACACTTGCCAGGAAAAGCTCAAAAGGTTTCGAATATGTGAAGGCCAAATTTCCAAAAATCACCAAGGCAAAACTGAAGGAGGGCGTATTCATAGGTCCGCAGATAAATGAACTCCTGAAGGACATCCACTTCCTCACTGGATGAGATTGAGCTTAAAGCCTGGGAATCCTTCAAATGGCTCTGTGAAAATTTCCTAGGCAACAAGAGATCTCTAGAATTTAGAAATGGAGTGAAATGTCTTCTAGACTCCTACGCTGCAATGGACTGCTGGATGTCCCTAAAAATCCATTTCCTTGATTCACATCTGAACATTTTTGCAGAGAAGCTTGGAGCAGTGTCTGATGAGCAAGGGGAACGCTTTCATCAAGATATTGCATCGAATGAACAACGATATCAAGGATTTTGGAATGCAAGAATGTTAGCTGACTACTGTTGGATGTTATACAGGGATGAACCTGAGACAAAACACCATAGAAAGTCCAGATCCCAAGGATTTTAAGTTATTATGCATTTGAGTGTATTCTAACTTATTTGTACACAATAATTTTAATTTTGTACAATAAAAAGCCATGAAATTATCGTATCTTATATTCAATATACTTTATATATCCTATAAGTGAAAACAGCAGATATCATTAACATAAAAATGTGACCTGATAGAGAAAATCGAACTTCAGATTCGTAATCAGCATCAAAACCAATCCGGAAAAGTCAATCAGCAACTCTGATGACTAAAAAAAGTTTCCTTTTGTTGACCAGTGTATATATATATATAATATTACGTATGTTAGAAGAAGTTCGGTATCTTTACGAATTGTTCTTAGAGAGCCAATGCGAAAAAAATACAAAGTAGAGGAGATTGAAAACACAAGTCATAAGCAGTCATAGACTGCCTATGACTTGCGTTTCCAATCTCCTCTACTCTGTATGCATATATATATATATACAACTTATATATATGCACGTATATATACATACAAATATCTATATATATTTGCATATATATATATTTATATACAACTTATATATATATATGCACATAATATATATATATACATACAAATATCTATATATAGATGCATTGCATACATATAACCACACCCACATGCATACATATTATGATATCTATGTGGTTGTTATGATATTATTGGTATGTTAGAATAGGAAGAAATGGGGATAAAATGAGTGAGTTAGAGGGTGAGAGTTTGCCAATTTATTATTTTTTTTCTATGCAGTATCTAGAAAACGCATATTTCGTGCTGTGGCAACATCTTGGGATTGTCTCAATGCTTTTTGAGAAGGTTTTCTTTGCGTGTTGCCGGTTTATCTTTCGGCATGAGGAGATGAGATTCCAATAAATCACCTGCAAGTGATTTTCGGAGGCCCCTATGTATTTATATTTATGTTTCGTGTGGTGATTGTGCATTTATATATGATGTTTGTTGCTCGCATTGATTCTTGAGCGGACATGTAAATTTATTGCAACAGCTGCAATGATTTACACTATTAGTATTTCTTTTGTTATGTGGTGACTTTTTGCTTTCGCTTTCATGAAGTTCCGGTTGATTGATATTGTTTGCTGTGTTCTTGATGTTATTGCTTGTTTCGTTGTTCCTTGTTTTGGTTTTTGTTTGGCTCCTTTTGTAGCTGTAGGGGCCGCTATCCTTGTTTTTGTGATCCTTATCGTGTTTGTTTTTGTTATCACTCCAGTACCCTGTATTGCTTTGTTATGTTTGTTCCGTGTTTGCGATCGTTGATTGCAGGTATGTATTTGTACTGTTGTATTTCTGTATGTAGTACTCCGTGTTGTTGAATGTGGCGTACGATACTTTCACTGTGTGCTTATTAAAGATACGATGATATTTGTGTGTTTTAGAGAAGCACCTATCTAACACTACAAAAAGATCCTTACCTATTTTCGATGATATTTGTAATCCGAAAAGTTGGTTGTACCATAACACCTCAAAAATATTGCATTTTTTTGTTTGATCCCTTCAACCTATTTTCTGTGCTATGTTGAGGGTCGTCGTTGTAATATTGTTATTAGTTCGGGTTTTGTTTATTTTATCCTATTTTTTCATTCTATCTTGGGTTAGCTGTTGTTATGTGTTTCTTGTTGTTTTTATAATGTGTGCGTCATCAAATAACAACAAAGACAGTGTAAATCATTGCGGCACTCGCTCATGAATTAATGCATCCAAAAAAGGACATCTTATAAATGCACAATCACCATGCAACAACATATATATGCATACATAGGACCCTCCTAAAACCAATTCAAGATCTGTTGTCTGAAGCAAATGAGAGTAAAAGATGTAAAAATAAGATATGAAATCGAATGGTCAATAATAAAAAGAAATGCACACCCGTATAATGTATTATCCGTGGTATGTGACCTGTGCCTTGAAGAAGCCCTATGTATCTCGCTGAGCGAAGTAAACCTAGTAAAGAAGCATAGTGGGAAAGTCCTAGTGTTGCCACCACTGGAAATATACATTTTCCCGATACCGCATAGAATAATGATAATAATAATTCAGTGAACCCTCTCCCTCTCCTATTTTCTCCGCATCTCTTCCTGTACTGGTACATTAATAATATCATAACAATCGCATAGATATCAAAATATGAGTGCGCGCGGGTGTGATTATGAGTATGCATTTATAATTGAGTATATTTAGATAAATATGTTTGGGTGCATATGCAAACACACGCAAGTGTACACAAATATATATGTATGCACATGTGTACATGTGTGCACATGTGCTTATGTCGGTGTGTACGTGTTTGCATGTGTATGAGTTCCTATGTAAGTATATATATGTACATATGGGTAAGCTCAAATATGGATACATATATTTTTATGTGCGCATATGATTGATTGATTGATTGATTGATTCTAGTTTCAGCTCACGAGCTGCGGCCATGCTGGGGCACCGCCATTTGGTGTTGCTACATGGTTTTACTTCACGAATGTTTTTTAGCAACTGCCATTTGGTGCATGAGAGAGTTCGATGCAGCTACCCTCATCTGCACCTCCTGCCGTGAAGTTGGTTCATCTGGGATACCTGACAAGAAGATATCCAGTTTCACTTTAAAGACATCTGCATCCACCCCATGCAGGTCTCTTAGATTCTTCGGGAGGATATTGAAGAGCTGTGGGCCTCGGAAGCCCAGGCTATCACAGTATCTTGTCCTACATCTTGATGGCAAATTTGGAGTCCTAGGCACCACGCAGTGGCGCCCAGTTCTGGCATTTGTGTAACTCTCGATGCCAAAGTTTGGGACAAGTCCTTCCAGGATCTTCCAGATGTATATTATGGCATATCTTTCTCGCCTACGCTCCAAGGAATAGAGTTTTAATCTCTTGAGTCTTTCCCAGTAGCTTATATTCTGCACAGAGGCTATCTTCTTCGTGTAGCTACGTTGGATCGCCTCAAGTTCTGTCATCAACTTGACACTGGATGGTGACCATAGCTGAGAGCAATAGTCAAAGTGGCTTAGGAAAAGTGTCCTCCAGAGGACCATCATGGTTTCTTTTTCTCTTGTTCTAAAGGTTCTGAGAATCCATCCGGCCAGTCGTCTACATTTCATTGCCAATTTAGCAACATGTACACGAAAGGTTGCGTCATCACTCATGTAAATACCCAGGTCACGCACTGATTGTGCCTCTGATTGTATTCATTGGGTATTGCATTTAGTTTTGCATGCTGATAGCATAAAGCTTGAAACTTTTCAGCATTGAACTGCATGCTATTCTTTTCAGCCCACTTGTATATTTTGTCCAGCTCACATTGCAGGCGTTTAGTGTCCTCAAGGTTCTGTATTGCCTGTGAAACTTTTGTATCATCTGCATAACTTGTGATCGTGGCTCTCTGCGTGGCTGAGGGCATGTCTGAGAGGGCCATTATGAATTGTAGTGGTCCCAAAACAGTGCCCTGCGGAACACCGCTCACTATTTGCGTGTTAATGGAAGTGACCCCATTGGCTACTACCACCTGACTTCTATCTTTCAGAAAGTCATGAAGCCATTCTCCCAGTTTTCCAACTACGCTAAGATCACGCAGTTTGTGACATATCATTCCATGATCAACTTTATCAAAGGCCTTTGCAAAGTCGAGATATATCACTTCCACATTTGAGTGGTTGAGCAGTCGTTTCAGCACCCAGTCATAGTGTAGTAGGAGCTGAGTTAAGCAGCTTCTTCCTGGTCGGAAACCATGTTGGGTGTCAGGCAGCAAGTCATTTTCTTCAAGGAAGGTGATCAGTTTCCTTCTGACTATTCGTTCCATGACCTTGCTGATGTGTGAGGTCAGAGAGATATGTCTGTAGTTCTTGGCCTCCGCTCTGCTACCTCCTTTATGAATAGGGCATATTTTACCTTCCTTCAGTTTTCTTGGAAGTTTGCCAGCTGCAAGGAAGCTCTGAAAGAGGAACTGCAGTGGTCTTGCTAGGACTCTCTTACATACTTTTAGGAGGATTGCCGGGAATCCATCGGGGCCAGTAGCTGAGTCTGTTTTCATTTCATCTATAGCCTTTATTACATCGTCTTCCTTTATATCGATGTAATCTGTATGTATGCGTAAGAACATTTGCATGCATATATACATGTCTTATATATATATATATATATATATATATATATATATATATATATATATATATATATATATATATATATATATATATTGACTTTAAGAGACCCTCCTAGCGTGTGGCATTTATGTATAGTAATGCCCTCTATATAATATATATATATATATACATGTGTGTGTGCGTGTGTGTGTGTGTGCGTGTGCGTGTGTGTGTGTGTGTGTGTGTGCATATATATATTGCATACATATATATATATATATATTATATATATATATATATATGCATACATATATATAGAGAGAGATTTACCAGTTGTAGTAACCGACTAAGGGATAAAATATATACGTATGTACTATCAGTATCCATTACCTGTGTTACACCAGGCAATGGTGTACAGGGGCACCATATACGTCGACCGCTGGTGACAATAGGATAAGAAAATGTTTATCAGGAACCAATGCAAATAATTAGAAAACGGAGAAAACCATAAATTAACCAGTACATCTATAGGACCACGTTTAAAGCTTATTTAACCTTTAAATGTGGTCCTATCGAGGTACTGGTTAATCTATGTTTTTTCTCCATTTTCTAATTATATATATATATATATTATATATATATATAAACATGGATATACATATATGCATACATATATACATGCATATACATATATGCATACATATATACATGCATATATATATATACATAAGTTGTATCATCTTCCTTTCCTTGGAGCTTTCCTTACATGCATACATAAACAAGTTGTGTGTGTGTATATATATATATATTCCAACGCCGCCCGAAGCGCTACTCATTTGTGTGATTTGGAAAATATTCCATCAATATTGCACAAATGATGCTGGCATCAATTTTGAAATCCATCTAAGACTTGGTCCCCGTGCTATCCGCCCACTACAAAAGTCGAATTCGGTACACATAGCAACATTACGTCACAATTACTTCACCTCAACTGGTCAGCTATTACTTCACCTCAACTGGTCAGATATCTCTAATAGTGACTTTGTTTTATTATAGCTTAAATATAGCCATTTTTCATTGATAATTTGTATTAGTATTTTTCATTGATAAAATATATTCGTAGTTTTCATTGTTAAAAGAATTTTCCATTTGTTTATTATTAGTTTAGTTAATGACACGATTTTTGAAAGCTAAGTAAACCTTTTTACTAAAGTTATCTTAATAATTTATGTTATATTGTATTATATTGGATACTATATAACTAAGGATTGATAATTTGATTGTATAAGTATTTAGTTGTTGAAGATATGTATTTCATTATTAGATTATTACTATACGGTTTTTGTAAGTTACTAATTGGCCAACGAGATATATTGATCGTTAAATAGTTATACGGTTTTTTAAAGATAGTTTATACGCTTTTTCATCTTTAATTTTTTAATATATTTCGTAAATAATAATGGAATAATTAATTTATTTAGTTTTCATTATACGTATATATATTTATTGATAAAGAAAATTTTAGATCTTAATTATTATATTTATTGATAATAATTTAGTTATTATTCTTAAATATTTTATAATTATTAGATTTGAACTAAAATTTAGAAATATGAATAGTGATTATTTTTTTGTTAAATAATTTGGTAATTAGATATTGACTATAACTGATATTAGGTTATTCGTGAGTTTATTAAGTTTTTATAGCCATTTTATATCTTAATCGATAAATACATTTTCTATCTATTCTTACCTTAATAATTAATATTTAACATTATAATTGGATTGTATGACATAATCCTAATCGTTAAAGTTTCTAATGTGATAATAGAGTTTTTTATAAGAAAAATTATTATTTTATTTATTTATAAAAAAATATTGTTTAAATATATTTGCTTATTTATTTAACTATTATCTTTAACCTGAAGATTGACTATGATTATAATTCGAATTTTTAATTGAATTTAAATTATTGAATTTAAATTCGAATTGGGTTATGGCCACGAAACGTACGTAGAGGTTTTACATATTATATTATATTAAACTCTTTAATACCTTTTTGATAGTTATATAAAAAAATAAATAAATATAAATATTAAAAATTAAAAGTTTAAAAGTTTATGAATTTAAAATTTAAAAATAAAAAATAAATAAATAAAGATAAAAAATATAAAAATTTATAAATATAATTTTAAAATTTTGAATTTAAATAATTTACTTTTAAATTTTATATTTTATATATTTTGTATATTATATTAATTATATTTATTTTTATGTTTTTCACTGTTTGATTTCCCTAATAGTGGTGTTATCTCTAATTTAATTTATATTTATACTGTGATGAAGGATAAGAGAAGATGGTAACCAAGTTGGGTTCTAAGCCTTGAGAGAATATTCTGGAGGGCTGAAGAATGAAGCATCGCATGATGTCTGGTTGCTGGTTGGTGGATCACACTTAAAAGCTGTTACCAAATTGTGATTTTCACTTGGCCGTTTATCGATTCAGTTTCGAATCTTGCTATAATAGTTTAAGTATTCCTGGCACACACTGAAAATATAATTATACTGTCTAGTTGTTTACATATTTGAATGATGTAAACGTAAAGATGGTTTAATTTATCTGCGTATTTATCAAACATAAAAGTAAATAGTGTATCAGAAAATTTCCTTATAGTAATATATGACGAAATGAAGGCGGTGAGCTAGCAGAAACGTGAGCACGCCGGCGAAAAGCTTAGCAGTATTTCGTCTGTTTTTACTTTCTGAGTTCAAATTCCGCCGAGGTCGACTATGCCATTCATCCTTTCAGGGTTGATAAATTAAGTACCAGTTATGCACTGAGGTAGATCTATTCGACTGGCCCCCTCCCAAAATGTTTCGGGTCTTGTGTCTCGAGTAGAAAAGAATATATTACAGATTTGTAATTTGGATTACCTAATTAACTAATAATCTTTTCCCCTATAGGCACAAGAGGAGGGGACCAATTGATTAGATCGACTCCAAAACGCAACTAGCACTTTATTTATTGACCCCGAAAGGATGAAAGGCAAAGTCTACCTCTAATTAGCAAATAATCAACAATAGTGTCTAACTGCAAGGATGTTAGATAAAAGCTTATTCAATTTAAAGCGTCCTGATTTTGGAAATGATATTGTATAATAATGTACGAAGAATGGATATCATTGGCATTAACGAATTCTGTTCTTTATTAATTTGAATTTGTAAGTATCTGTATCTCTTTCCTCGAATTTCTAATATTCAATGAAAATGCATCAAGATAATGCTCTTCACCTCATAAAATATCTTTTTATTTAAAAAAACGCTTCTTATGTGATAATTGCTAAGATGGTAACTTTACATGCAGTCGTTTGTATAATCTGAAATATGATGACGATAAACATATCAGTTTTTTTTTTAAAACCAACAATTTTTTTTCAATATAATGTAGAACCATCTATACCTATATTTTGAATAATTAACAACTACTAACCAAATTCTTTCCGTTATCAATATTTAGTATTATGAAGAACAAATTTGTTCTTCGCTAATGCTTATATTTTCAATAATTTGAGTATTTGGATCTATTTGCTTGGTGATCCCAAACCTTAATGAAATACTGGTTTCAAATTTTGGCTTAAGACCAAAAATTTTCGGGGATGCGAATAAGTCGATTACATCGATGACAATGTTAAACTGGTACTTGTTTTACCGAGCCAGAAAGGAAAGGAGGCAAAGTCGACTCCGGTAGAATTTAAACTCAGATCTAAAAATGGACAAAGTACCGCTCAACATTTTTTTTACCTGTCGTGCTAATGATTCATCCATCGAGACGACTTGCTAAGATAGTGTATTAACGTAATGATGTTATATAGTAAGTGGTAAGTTTTCATTTCTATCTTATCCGAGCATAACTACAAATTACTAATGATGTGTTAATGTTATGTTTAAATTTGTTAAGATTTTTACTCACGTATTTCTATTAGAACTATAGATATGTTTCGGTTTTATTTTCATTTTACAAAGAAAAAGATATTTTACATCAATATTTGATTTACTTCATTCCATGCTCTACATTTTATTGTTTGAACCGAACATAATATTTCACTGTTAATTATTTCTCGTTTTTTAACTATCCAGGTTGCTAATGTGAAAGCGTGGACGCACCAATGTATTCGGACCCAGGGATATGTAGGAATCCAAATAATCAAATTGCTATTAGATGTAAACTATACATAGGATGCCTGAACGTGAATAAAGACGAGGATTGAAGTTGTGCCTAACTATTTCGTACATAGAGTTATGATAATTATTATTGTGAACAATGAATTTAGCAGTTTCTTTAAATGTTAGACTTAATCATTTTATATACAATGACAATCGCAATAATTTTCGTAGCATGGTGTTAACTTCTTAAAGAGCCGTGCATGAAAACAATTGGGTCCGCTTTGCGGAGTTTTCAAATGACCAAAGTGTGAGTGTACAATGTTCAGTCAATAACTGTATAAGCGAAAGATAACAATATATCCAACCAATTTATTTCTGCAGAAAACAACACACCTACCTTGCTATTTTTATATTTTTACATGTATGAAAATATTACCAATGTTAATGTGCTTAATAAATTATGTTGAAAATGAACTTCAGTATATCAATCATTAAGTAAATAGAATTTTACTCATGAAATTTGATTTTATCGTTAATTAAATAAAAAAAATTCTATGCTGTTACTTTTGTATTAGTTAATGGGACAAATGACTAACCAGGTAATTTGAAAACTATATAGAATAAAGCAGAAGAATAGAACTTAATAACAATATCAATGTCGTCTACAGTCACTTTGGCATCTGACGTGTGGTGCATCTGTACAGGAATTGTCGATTTGAAAGAGAGAGTAAAGTAATATAAACTCCACCATGTAATAGCTGATAATCATTCAATAATCATGGAGAGAAGATATTTCCCCGAGCGAAATATTCAAAACTATTTGTATCATACACTGAGTTTATGAAAAAAGTAAATATCTTCATATATAAAAATTAATATTGTAGATTAAAACATGAACATATTTAACATAAATCAAAACTCTTTCATGAAGATAGGGTCACCAAACCACTTTTCCGGATTGTGAGGTGTATACATTCCCCTCCTGGTGGACCGCTGGTCCATCGTAGGATAACTCATATTTGCCAGTTAAATAGACTGGAGTAACGTGAAACGACGTATTTTGTGCAAGAACACAACCCATCATTTGGAACAGGAATCGAAACTTACTACCATGACTGCTAAACCCTCACCACTAACCCACACACCTCCAATTAATAGACACTCGCTCAAACACATATATATATTTCGACACATGAAATTTGGTACACCGAGCACTTGTTCAGTCAAAATCGATTTGATGGAGAGGGTGAACTGATATACAGCAACTTAACTTGATAAAGAAATCCTTTGTGAAAGTCGTTCTGCATTCTCATACGTCATTTTCGACAGGAGATTCCATCATGCATACATATACAATACAGGTATAGATAGATAGATAGATAGATAGATAGATAGATAGATAGATAGATAGATAGATAGATAGATAGATAGATAGATAGATAGACAGACAGATATGTTTCTTTATTAGCCATACAGGGCTGAACACAGACGGGACAGCTTACAAAGTAGAGCTTTTCTTTTGGGGGGAGAGAAAAAAAAGGTGGGGTAGGTTTTCGATCAAAAGGGATCGTAAAAGGGGAAGAAGAAAAAGAAAGGAAAAGAAAAATAAACGATCAATAAGGATCGTGTATCACTGTCATGATGTAAAGTGTAAAAGGGGAAGCAGATAAGGTTTATCCGTGGGAAGAAAAGCCTACGGAAAAGAACACGGTAACCTCGGTCAATAATGTTGCATGTTACCACATTTGTTTGCAAGTAGGTAAGCCTCTGTTTTAAATTTTATGGGTTCATAGGATTATGCTCAAGGTGGCTTCGTCATTCATACGTGCCATCCTTGCTACATTCACCCATCTTTTTTTGAAACATTCGCCAGGCAAAACTTGCCTCTCTACTCTCACTTTCCTTTTCAAGTGATACTTGAAAAAGTTGATGAGAGATTGACCAGAGAGGAAAGTGTTTGTCTCCAATCCTTTCAGACGCGTCCACCAGATACATTCTTTCGCCATAGCCACAAGGATGATGAAAATAGCTCTTCCTTCCCGTTTGAAGGAAGGAGGCGTGACAATATTGACAATAGACTCGGCTGATAAACCGACTCGTCCCACACGTGACAGCAGTCGTTCGACATAAGCCCACAGGTCGGAAATTGTTGGACACTGCACGAGTGCGTGCAGAACGGTTTCGTCGCTCTGGCCGCATCTTGGGCTGGTCGGCCCCGCGTTTCTCGAGCCGTATCTGTAGAGCTTATCCCGAACGGGTAGCGCTTCTCGGTAGCACTGCCAGGTCAGGGATCCCTGGAAGTTGTCCATGGGCCCTGGCCCGAAAGTCGTCCTGAACAAGGAGGTCAGGTATTCCTCGTCGACGTCCAGGTTCGCCCTGAGCTCGTCTTCGTACCTCCCCTCCACTAATCCCCTATAGAATGCCTTGGTTGTGTTGAAGTCACTCAAAGTCGACCCGGGGCGGCATAGTTGCTTGAGAGCAACGCGACACTCGCGGTGCCATTCACCCTTCCTCGGCCTCTTTTTGATCCATGACTGCAGTTAGGTCATGGAGACGAGTTGCAGGAAAGTGTGCCTCACAAACGGCGACCACACCTGTTCACGGTCGTCTACGTAGAGCCTGAGATGTCGCATGCACAGTCCTCCTTTTAACGGGTGTTGACAGCAAGTGGATCGCCTGACCATCGGGACGCATCTTTTCCACAAGAAGCGAAAGAGAATGTGCTCGAGTTTAGTGATGGTAGGGTCGGGACAAGGCACGGCGGTCAGGCGGTAGTAGATGACGGACGCGATGTACGAGTTCGCCACCTCCGCCCGACCTTTTAGGGACAGTTTCCTCTCGGCCCATTGGCGGGCGAGAGTGACCACCCTACTCGTTATCACGTTCCAGTTCTTCTCCGTTTGGAGGTCCGGACCGAACCAGACCCCGAGCAACTCAACCGGGCCGTCTGTCCAGCGTCCCACGACGGAGGCGCTGGTGGACGGCATGGGCTTGCTTCTCCAGGTGCCGAGTCGCAAGCCCACTGATTTTTCCCGGTTGATTTTCGCTCTTGTCACCGCTTCGTAGTCTTTCAGTGTCTCGCCGACCAGCTCGATGTGCTCATGGCTAGACACTATGATTGTGACGTCGTCCGCTTATGCAGACACGCTCGTCCCGCATCCCAATTCTCGCGGGATACCCCTCAGAGTTGCCAGCTTCCGCAATAATGACTCGAGAGTCAATATGTAGAGAAGCGACGAGAGGGGGCATCCCTGACGGTCCGAACGTGCAATGTCGAAAGGTCTCGATAGATGTCCATTTACACGAATTACCGAACGGATACCGAAACCAGCCGCTCTGAGGACAGCCTAGAAGTATCGATGGTCAACCCTATCGAAAGCTTTCGATTGATCCAAATTGATCAGCACCCCACCCATGCCAGGTTTCTTAACTACCCTGTCAAAGATGTAGCGCATCAGATGGAGGGTGTCATGGATGCTCCGATCCGGCACGGCGCACGTTTGCGCCTTGTCGACCAGTTTCTCGATGACAAGCGCCAAACTCTTGGCTAACACCTTGGCCAAAATTTTCAAGTCTGCATTAAGCAAAGTGATGGGCCTAAAGTCATCTACTACATCCCCTCTTGTTTAGATCTTTCCTCGGCAGTGTTAGATAGATAGATAGATAGATAGATAGATAGATAGATAGATAGATAGATAGATAGATAGATAGATAGATAGATAGATAGATAGATAGATAGATAGATAGACAGATAGATAGATAGATAGACAGATAAATAGATAGATAGATAGATAGATAGATAGATAGATAGATAGATAGATAGATAGATAGATAGATAGATAGATAGATAGTTACCTAAGGGCTCCACTGTAAACATAAACGCTAGAAGCGTATTACATCCTGAGAGGTCTGAGAATTTTAGTCATACTAAAGCACTCACATGCTGACACATTCATTGCCAACCACACTCGAGGTAAGGGTTTCGGCTTTCTTCTTCACAACACTAGAATCCTCATCCCAAACCTACTGGTAATCACATAATGTACCTGAACGCAAATTGATAACAATGACTTCATAAAACATACAAATGTTTCACATACGTAAAACTGTACAAACTTCCAAAGTAAGGTCCCTTATAGTACTTTCGATTTTGTACAGCAAAATAAACAAAAGCTCACTGAATATATATTTGTATGCTGTGAATGAATGCGTACAGATATTTATTCATTTATTTATTTCTCTCTCTCTCTCTCTCTGTTTCTCTCTCTCTCTCTCTGTTTCTCTCTCTCTCTCTCTCTCTCTCTCTCTCTCTCTCTCTCTCTCTCTCTCTCTCTCTCTCTCTCTCTCTCTCTCTGTATATGTATATATAAATATTTATATATAAATATTTATATATAAATATTTATATAAAGGTTCACAAATGTACCTCTTACTTTCCGCAAAAATTGTTAGCTTACTACTATTATTCTCTGCTTTCTGTTCTAAGCATCGTAGTGGAGCTTGAGAATATGTTGGTGTTAATTTCTCAATCTCTGTAGAATCGTAATGCTTGATTAATAAATCAAGGTATTATGTTATATCATTGTATCCGAAACAAACGCAAGCTGATGAAAGGTTTTTTCTACAATGATCTTTGAACCTTTACTGAAATCATTCGTTATACGAACTTTAGAGTAAAAATTGGACAAGAGTATGATGACAGTTTCACTTACCAATCTGGTTTGCCAAATTTAACACCTACAGAAAGTTAAAAAGTGTTCGTTTGGACTTTTAATTCTGTATATATATATATATATATGTGTGTGTGTGTGTGTGTGTATACATACATACCATTTATCTACTTTTATATATATTTATATATATATATGTATATCTCTTATTATAAAAGGCAGATTTTATCTGCCTCCCTTTGGGAGTTATACAAATCTACAATTTAGGATTTCTTCAATTACAATTTACCTTGCATTTTTAAGAGTACAATGCATCGCGTCATGCCAGGTCCAGTTTTTAAAATTTAAACTCCAATTAAGCAAAATTTACAGAAAACTCACATTCTGGTGTGTGTGTCAAATGTTTTTCTTAGTCTGGTTTACAGCACACGCAAACGCACACACACAGTGGGCAACGAATAAAATGAAAGTAATTGACTTACTGTAGTGAGTGATTCTTTCACTCTGCCTCCCACTTCCTCTTTCAACACATAGACACGCAAATATATAAATAAAATTGTAAGCTAACGTGCGTGTGTGTGAGTGGGTGTGTGTGGGTGTGCGCGTGTGTGTGTGTGTGAGGGTGCGTGTGTGTGTGTGTGTGTGCGTGTGCGTAAAGTTTTTTACGACGAATATAACACCTATATCCAAGTAGCAGAAAGATAAGACAGTAAGGTGTGATTTGAGGGAGATTTGGCTGCTATTTCTACCATGTCTAGCTGCCATGTAGGGGTCTCCCTCATAGGCTCATACATACATATATACATAGATAAGACAGTAAGGTGTGATTTGGGGGAAATTTGGCTGCTATTTCTACCAGGTTTAGCTGCCATGTAGGGGTCTCCCTCATAGGCTCATACATACATATATACATAGATAAGACAGTAAGGTGTGATTTGGGGGAAATTTGGCTGCTATTTCTACCAGGTCTAGCTGCCATGTAGGGGTCTCCCTCATAGGCTCATACATACATATATACATAGATAAGACAGTAAGGTGTGATTTGGGGGAAATTTGGCTGCTATTTCTACCAGGTCTAGCTACCATGTAGATGTCCCCCTCATTGGCTCATATATATATACATACATAAGACAGTAAGGTGTGATTTGAGGGAGATTTGGCTGCTGTTTCTACCAGGTCTGTTAGGCCTTCTCATGTAAACTCAAGCTTTCTCATGCCTTGAACATAAGACCAAAGCAGAGAATGTATTCTTTTATTCTTCTGCTTTTTCCAGCCATTGGTCTGTGGCCATGCTGGGGCAATGCCTTGAAGAATTGTAGTTTAATGAATCAACTCCAGTTTTATTTTTGTAAGCATTGTACTTATTCTATCTGTTTCCTTTGTCAAACCACTAGGTGACAGGGATGTAAACAAACCAACATTCGTTGTCAAGCAGTGGTGGAGGACAATCACAAGCACAGACACGCACACACACACACATACATGCATACACATATACACACATACATACATACATACATATATATATATATGTGTGTATATATATATTGCAGCCTGGAAGGTGTTTGTAAGCCATTTAAGAAACACACAAAAACCGTTACATCCACTTCAATATTTAAATTTAATTTGCCAAAATATTTTCGTCGCTTTGAGACCGCGACCTGTTCACTGACAAAAATATCGTGCTAACAGGTCGCGGTCTCAAAGCGACGAAAATATTTTGACAAATTAAATTTAAATGTTGAAGTGAATCTAACGGTTTTTGTGTGTTTCTTAAATGGCTTATAAACACCTTCAACGCTGCAACTGTTTTCGTTCCAGCACACGATCTCAGATCAAGTCACTTGCTATGCAAGTACATCTCTGTAACTATATATATATTTATATATATATGTATATTGGTAAAAACAGTAAGATAACAAAAGAAAGAAAGAGACCTCAATATTATGTAAATAGAGGAAATCTTTATATATAAAAGTGAGGTTGTGTGTCTGTCTCCTACGATTTAGATTCCTAACTACTCCCACATTTTGCGGTGCAGTTTAACCAAAACCGGGTATCTTATAGTCGTGATTCATATCGAGACCGTCTGGGTATTAGCGCGCGTCTACGATGAGTCTACGATTTAAAAAAAAATTTACCATCAATTTTTCCCATTTTTAATCCATTTTTGACATATATAAGGGAAGTAACTCTCTAAAATTTATTATTAAATCTCAGAACGTAAAAAGCTACAGTAACACCCCTCCCCCTTTGTGGTTAGCCATATTGAGATGGCTATTATACTTTACATCTCTAAAAATGCTTATATAATTATTTCCCTTACAAACCCGAGCAACGCCGGGCGATACTGCTAGTATATATATAAAAGTAGATAAATGGTACAACAAGGCGCCAATATTTACTGGAAAATAGCAATCGATATAAATACGCCGCTATTGTATAGCTTCACTTCGTATATACAAGCAAAGACGTGTGTGTGCAACAAACTTGAAAAAAAATTTGTCTTAAGAAGAACATTCGATAAATGGACAACCTAGAATCGGATAATTAATGCAGGACCGGTTTCTAACTCTTCAAATACGTTTGACAACATAAATTTGATTAGTCTTCACCAGCAGCATTTACCTAGACAAAATTTCAAATGTTGCCACATCAATGCCAGTACACTCGTCTGAACGCCAAAACGTTAACAGAACGAGAACAGTGAAGAAGTTTCAATGAAAATAATAATGCAATACAAATGTATTACTTTATGTATATATGTATATATATATATATACACACACACACACACACACATATATATATATATATATGTGTGTGTGTGTGTATATATGTATGTATGTATGAATGTATGTATGTATGTATGTATGTATGTATGTATGTATGTATGTATGCATAAATTAGATTCAGGGATCGAGGCGTGAGAAAGAAGCTAGCTTCAAACCATCTGTAGTAAATATATAAAAACAATTTTCAGGGACAATAGTATTTATTGAGATGGAAGGTTGTGGAATTTTTCGTATCGAAGTACGATAAACTGGAAAAGGTTCTTTTTTATATTTCCCGGTAGGCGACCAGTGCTATTGAGTATCAGGTACCACTTCCGAGGTCCCGCTCGCTGTGAAACATATGTAACCCAGATCTTTTCTGCCTCATTACTCCATTCCTTAACTCTTGTGTGTGTGTGTGTGTGTGTGTGTGTGTGTGTGTGTGTGTGTGTGTGGTGTGTGTGTGTGTTTGTGTATGTGTGTGGGGGGGGGGGTACCAATTTCATTCAGGTAAACGTATTTTAGTGACTGCTCATGTTAGAAAATGCTTAGGGAATAGTGAGACGTATGACGTTAACTGATTGTGATTCTGCCAATACAGATCATATGACATGGGTTTCGGCACAGGAAAGGAGAGAATGTGTCATCACAATTAATAAAAGTACAGGAAGTATAAATACAATATGTAAATTCTTAATAACTCGGGAAACAAATGTTTTACTGAATGGTTCTAGTATTTATGACAATATCAATCCAGCGATAGTCGCATAATCGACGAAAGAACAGATTCAACGCATTACCTACCAAAGTTACATTGGTACTATTAATGATTCTCAACAACGTTCCAACCAGTATTACTGACGAGATTCCTGTGGAATACAAATGTTTTACATATATCAACAAACGTAAAACTTTCAAAATAAAGCTTCATATAGTACTTTCGATTTTGTACAACAAAATAAACAAATAAAAAAAAGAAATAAGTGGAAATTTTACCGGTGAGTGTGTTAAATAATAAGGCACTAAAAGAGAATGACTCTCCCCAAACACAACTGAATATGCTTCAACACACGAACTCATATAAAGAATCTTGCAAAGCAAATCCAAAAACGAAATAAAATAAACAAAATTTCACTGAATATATGTTTGTATGCTGTGAATGAATGCGTATATGTTTTTATTTATCTATTTATCTCTCTCTTCTCTCTCTCTCTCTCTGTATATGTATATATAAATATTTATATAAAGGTTCACAAATGTACCTCTTATTTTGACCAAAAATTGTTAGCTTACTACTATTATTCTCTGCTTTCTGTTCTAAGCAGTGTAGCGGAGCTTGAGAATATTTTGGTGTTAATTTCTCAATCTCTGTAGAATCGTAATACTTGATTAATGAATCAAGGTATTATGTTATATCACTGTATCCGAAACGAATGCAAGCTGATTAAAGGGTTTTTTTTATTTCTGCAATGATCTTTGTACTTATACTGAATTCATTCGTTCTAAAACTTGGACAAGAGTATGTGGATTGCAATGGCTTTCACTGTCCAAATTAGCTTGTCAATTGTAACACCTACAGAAAGCTTAAAAGTGTTCGTTTGGATTTTTTTTATTGTGTATACATACATATATGTAAACACACACACACACACACACACACACACACACACACACACATATATATATATATATATATTATATATATATATATATATATATTATATATATATATATATAATGTATATGAGATTCAGGATCGAGGTGTAGGAAAGAAGCTAGCTTCAAGCCATCGATACAAAATATAAAAAACATCTTTCAGGGACAATAGTAGTTTATTGACATGGAAGATTGTGGAATTGTTTTCGTATCGAAGTACAATAAACTGGAAAAAGTTTATATATGACCGAGCCAGCGCAGACGGCACTGCTGGAGCAGAGTGACTATGCATTTTGATGCCGTTGAGAACTTCAGTGTTGGTGACTCAGTAGGTCCACTTGATATGCGTCCCAGACTACGAAGGTGGAAGACGTTGAGACGCCGCTCTTGTCTGGTGTAGAGGCACTATGTCTCGCTGTCGTAAAGCAGTGTGCTGAGGATGTATGCCTTATAGACAGCAGTTTTGGTATTTGTAACAAGTTTTCTGCACTTCAAGACCCGCTTTCTAAGCTTGTATTCTTTTTGTGCAAGGCTCTCACATCCACTTACCAAGTGGGTCACATTTTCCACACTTTTTCCATAGAGTCTGCATTTCTGGGTTTCAGAAGTTTTATAGGTGGTATACTTCGCTGAATTGGCAGCGAGAACCTGGTCTTGCGCAGCAATGATCAGACTTTCTGTGGGGTAAAATATACGAAGCCCAGTATGACCATCATGACTACCCGTCTGATAAGGGTACAGCAAGCACATGCATCACAACCATATGTACGCGACATGGTGATCTCATATCAAGATAAACAGCACATGACCTTGCAGGTGGGGCCCTGTTAGAATTTTCTTCTGGTCGAGTAGCCCATCCCGCTGAAAAGGTCCCTGAATAAGGGTTGTTTAAGGATGTTGAACGAAACTCCCATGTTTCCAGAGGTGAATTATTCAAACCCCAAAGAATCCCTCTGAACACATGGCTATGATGCTCCCTACTATTTCTACTCCTGATCAGAGATGCACATATCGCCAGCCATTAAGTGACATGCCCAACTGGTTAACTTCAAACAACTGACAAGCAAATCTGTGGTATTGAGCAGAATATTTGCTGTAGCCCATCTTTTATACAAAGACAAAACAATGTACATGATAACACTTCCAATCAGTTAAGATCAGAAGCCACGAGAGCCACTGCCTGGTACTGCATCAGGGCATATTATTATTATTGTTATTATTATTATTATTATTATTATTATTATTATTATTATTATTATTATTATTATTATTATCATTATTATTATTATTATTAGTAGTAGTAGTAGTAGTAGTAGTAGTAGTAGTAGTAGTAGTAGTAGTAGTAGTAGTAGTAGTAGTAGTAGTAGTAGTAGTAGTAGTATCATAATTAACAGTAAATATATAAATAATTAATAATAATGATATTAGAGGCCAGCAAGCAATAATGCCGTTATATGACAAATCAATAAAATTTTATAATTAGTAAATAATTATAATAGAAGGGCATTATTTATATATTTACTGCTAATGATAATCTATAATAATAAATGCCAAAATGAATTTCTGGGTGTCAGTGTGTTGGTCACTTTGACCTCCTTTCTCACAATTCAATGACACATCTACTATTCCTCATCTTAGAGTGAAAGTAATAGTAGGCACAGAGACACTGAGTGCGGTAGTAGATGGTAACGATGGTAATGGGGTAATAGTAATAGTATGAGCTGTAGTTGTGAAAGAAGCGAAGGCGACGGTGATGATGGTGGTGATGGTGGTGGTGGTGGAGGGGAAGGTGGCGAAATCAAAGGTATTGATGGTGATAGCATCAGAAGCTTTGCATGATATATCATTGTTTTGATGAAAATTGTTCATTACTTGCAAAATATTGGTCAAGATTAATAAAATTTGATATGTACTCAATGCACGAAGTGTTATTTTTTATTCTGTCTCTCTCTGTTTATTTCTTCGAGTTCCTTTCTGTTGAAGAGCGTAGGCTCGAAACGTCAAAGACTTTTCACCTGCCTGTTGTTTATACACCTGTCTTCGTCTTTTGCTTTTCAGTAAATTTCAACTCTCTCTCTCTCTCTCTCTATATATATATATATGTGTGTGTGTGTGTGTGTGTGTGGTGTGTGTGTGTGTATGTATGTATGTATATATACACATATACATACATACATTACATATATATATACATATATACATTACATACATATATACACACATACATATCTATATATACGTACATATATGTATGTATGTATGTATATATATATATATTATATATATATATATATATATATAATATATATATATAGTTATGGTATATTTTGTTAAGAAAGTAGTAGAGTATACCATAAGGCTTATCCATCTTCATATTTAGCCTGCGCTATCCGGCAGTGGTATTATACATAGTTGCAGTTTGGCGTTTGGATATCTGTCGATTGTTAATAGGTAACTGAAAAAAAGACACCCTGATAACCTCAGTGACTACTACTAAATTCAGGCCACGAGTGACAGATAACATGTTCTTGAACCCGAGCATTTTAAACTTACGGAGACAATATTTACATGTCAGCTGAGGAAGCACAACTAGATCTCATAATGCAGGGTAACAGTTGCATAATCAAATACCTGCACATCTGGAGAACTACGTTGCATCGAAACAATTGTAGGGATTAAAAAATAAATGTCCAACTGTACTCCTTTTTGTTGGCTCCTTTTTTCAATTATATTTATATAAATACAATACAAGTGTATATCTGTACATACGACTCCAGTGTAATCTAATAAGAAAATAATATAATTATATTTAATATGATAAAATAATAACGAAGCAGACACCGGTCCGAAGTGAGGTCATACACTGTACTACAGTTATATTACGCGATATATTTATGCAGGTTGTGCATCTTTCCATATGTTGATAAGACATATCCATTGTCGATATAGAACCTAAAAATCAAGGTGGAGAACATGAGACTAACTACCTAAATTCCCTTAAAAGAAATAGATACAGGAAATTATAGATTTTACGCCGCAGGTTTAAAGTACGTGAACACTCTTCGAACCAGATGCAAAGAGTTAAGCCTGAGTTCAGTTTTTCTATTAAGTAGGTCAACTTGAAGCTATAATATTTCATACAGCTTAGTGCTGCATAATCTACAACCGTACCGATTATTAGAATATGATGCAGCCCTCTTAAGGCGTAGGACTGAAAGATTCCCTTGAAACACCTTCAGACAAGAAAAATGGGGTCACTGAACTCTGTTCTTCCTTGATGTACCCTACCGGCAGAGCGGCCATGCTTACTCTGTATTACAAAAAGAAAACTGTAGCGATCAAGATCACACCTCGGTCACGTAACCTTAAGTGTATCACTTTTTAGCATGCAAGAGCTGAAAGCAAGTTCAGCCAGTCTAAAAAAGGTTTTGGTGATAGTGCGGATAATTTTTGACTTCATTTCGCATATTCGGAAATTCTTTAAAAACTCATTTGCGAAGTCTTTAAGTAGTAACAAATTTAATTTATTTTTATTTTTCTTTGGTGTACGTACGGAAATACATGCTATGCGCCTGGAGTGAATTATCAAGTACCTTACTCCTGTATCTATCTTTAATGTCAATTACCTACAGTAAAGAAAGAGTGTGAAAAATGTGACCCACTTGGAAAATGCGACCCACTATGGAAAAGTAACGATGATACTCTGGGACTATGATTTTCAGACGGTTCGCCTAATCAAACACCGTCGGCCGGATATTGTCATATTGAATAAGAGAGACAAATACTGCCAGATCATTGGTGTAGTCGTACAAAATGACATGAATGTTGTGATTAAAGTGGTTGAAAAAATCACCAAGTTCTCCGAATTGAAAGTGAAAGTGGCATGACTGTATGGAATGCGAGAGGGTAATGTGAAAGTGATACCAGTGGTGATCGGAGCGTTGGGCTCAATCCCATTAAAACTTCAAGACTTCTTAAGGCAATACTTACTTCTTAAGTATTGTTGTAGCAGAAAATGTGTGTGTTGATGTCAAGAAAAAGAAACATAATGGAAGCGACGAAAGAAAATATCCATAGTGGAAAAGAAGAATCCAGGCAGGGTTAGACATGCTCTAGGAGGAAATATCTGTGTTAGACAGAAAAGAGAAAGGGGGCTTAAAAGCGAAAAAAAATACAGGGCGCTGAAAAGGAAGTGTGATATTGAAAGAAAGAGCCTGAAAGTAGTAATTGAGGAATGAAACAGCGCCTCGTTGCAAAGAAAGCAAAGATGGTAAGATACGACCAAAGAATGAAGGATTACCAGCAGAATAGGTTATTCAGAGTAGATCAGAAGAGATTTTATAAAGAAATAAATGGTGAGTGTACAGATGAAAAGTTGATACCAGATAACATTGAAAGTCAAAGGTTTTAGAGTGACATCTGGAGCAAACACAAGGAGCACAGGAAGAATGCTGAATGTTTGCAAGCACTGAAATAAACAGTAATCTCTCAACAACAGGCAGAACTAATCATTTCAGTTGGGGAATGGAAGGAAATCAGCAAAAAAATTAACAAGTGGAAGGCCCCGGGAACAGTTGGAGTTAAATGCTACTGGATCAAAACATTTGGTGAATGTCATGCACAAATAGCTGCGCAACTCAACACCGACCAAGTAACACCAGAGTGCTTGACATTGGGCAGGACAGCGCTGTGCCTTAAAAACATCGTAAAAGGCAATACAGTAGACAATTACAGGCCGATATCCTGTTTGCCCCTTATATGGCATACTCGCAGAGTCAATGTACGAACACCTGGGGAAAATATGGAATCATGCCACATGAGCACAAGTGTTGCAAGCGTAAGTGCAGAGGTACCAATGAACAATTCCTGATAGACAAAACTGTACTTACAGACTGCAAGAGGAGGAAAAGTAACTTAGCCATGTCATGGATCGACTATCAAAAGGAGTATGATATGATCCCACATTCTTGGATTATGGAGTGGATAAACCTATTTGGTATGGCATCGAATATTGAGCGATTGCTTGGAAAAAGTATGGCGAATTGGAGAACGGACCTAACAGCATAAGGAAGGAGTTTAGGGACAGTAGAAATTAAGAGGGGCATGTTCCAAGGGGACTGCATGTCCCTACTGATCCTGAGAAAGTAAAAGGGTATATATTCAAAACGCCGCCAACAAAAAGTCAACCATTTGTTATTCATAGATGACCTCAAAGTTTATGGTTAAGATGAAGCCCAAGTCAGTTCCCTCGTTGATACGGTGTATACCTTCAGTGCTAATATCAGAATGAAGTTCAAATGTATGAACGGGCTAACGATACCGTCGGAGGAGGTTATGAAACAGAGAAGAGGCGGGCTATAAGTCCTTACTCTTTTACTTGTTTCAGTCATTTAACTGTGGCCATACTGGAGCACTGCCTTTTAGTCGAGCAAATCGATCCCAGGACTTATTCTTTGTAAGCCTGGTACTTATTCTATCGATATCTTTTGCCGAACCGCAAAGTTACGGGAACGTAAATACACCAGCATTGATCGTCAAGCGATGTTGGGGTGACAAACACAGGCAAACAAACATATACACGCACATATATATATATATATACATATATACGACAGGCTTCTTTCAGTTTCCGTCTACCAAATCCACTCACAAGGCTTTGGTCGGCTTGAGGCTATAGTAGAAGACACATACCCAAGGTGCCACGCAGTGGAACTGAACTCGGAACTGTGTGGTTCGTAAGCAAGCTACTTACTACACGGCACTCCTACGCCTACTTGGGGATTTCGGAAATGGATAAATTGATGGAGAAAGAAATGACAGAAAAATTTAAGGTGGAATATTTGCACAGATTGAGACTGATCTTTAAGTCGAAATTAAACGGACGGAACAAGATCGAAGCTATCAACACCTGGGTGGTTTCACTCCTCAGATGTGGAGCAGGGGTAACGGCATGGACACTAGACGAACTAAACACCTTGGACAGAAAGACAAGGAAGTTGCTAACTAGATATGGGTCACTCCGCCCAAATCATTTTTAGGTTTCCTACCTTCAGAAAAAGTTTATGTGGAGAACTTTCAGATGGCTCAAGAGAATTACGGAACTCTGTTGTGTAAAGGGCAGCTTGATTTTCATCAAGGACTGAATCAACTGATTTATACTTCTTAATGATTGTTGGAATCTTACTCATTACTTCATGGTTATTCCTTGCTACTGTCTAATTTTTTTGAGCAAGAATTGCTCTTTCACACAACCATTTATGTGAATTATAACTACTTTAGTCTGGAAATACCCTGTTCTTAAATTCAGCTGGGGAATTCCTCATGATAGCAATATGAACCAAACTGATATCACCATTACCATCAAATGGTACTTTCCTATATCGTAACTGGAGGAGCCAGGTTGAAAACTGTTTTGCACATTGGTCCTCATGTAATAAACTCGCACATTAGTTTTGAAGGAGAATTTCAGTATTTTATTCCATAGGAGTGAAGATTTAATGCATGATTTTATTTCATCAGATCTTGTTCGTCTCGGAATAAGTGGTAATCTGAAGTCTCCTGATAAATCTAATGTAAGTCAGCTTCCATTGCACCTCTATGTGCCATGGTGCATTCATCCCAAATGATAAGTTGGCATTGGCACAATACTTCTGCTGAACCTGAATCTTTGCGTATGTTATAAATCGGACTGTCATTTGTGACCAGGTTTAGAGGTAATTTAAAAGCAGAATGCGCTGTCCGTCATCCTAGGGGAATGGTGGCAGCAAAGCCAGACAATGGTACAGCAACTGCTATTCATTTTTGCTGCCTTACCTCGGAGAGAAGCAATGTTACAAATGTTTTACCTGTGCCACCAGGAGCATCAAGAAAGGAAATTCCTCTGCCTTTTCTGGCGATTGTGGAACGTGCACGCACGCACGTACACACACACACAGCTACATATACATGCAGTATCAAGCATTAGATGAAATGGACGTGTGTGTGAGAGAGAAAGAAAGAGAGAGAGAGAGTGATGGTGGTGTGTTGTCATGTATACGTACGTACATAAATAAATAGACATATATCTTTCTTGTACGTATGTGTGCGTGTGTGTGAGAGAGAGAAAGAGAAGGCCACTTAGACATCACTCTCTCTCTCTCTCTCACAGACACACATACATAGAATAAATGGCTGTATATGAATATATGTATGTACGTATACGTGACAACACACCCCTTCACTCACACACACACACACACACACACACATATATAAATGTATACAAACGTACATACAAAAACACACGGGAATTAGCGAATTGTATGAGTTCAGAACGAAATCAAACATGGAGAGAGAGAGAGAGAGAGAGAGAGAGAGAGAGAGAGTGTGTGTGTGTGTGTGTGTATTTATGTGTGTATGTGTGTGCGTGCGTGTTAGCATATGTGCGTGTGTGTGTGAGAGGTGGAGGTGGAGAGAGAGAGAGAGGGAGGGGAAAGAGAATATTTCAAACAATGAATGAGATAAACATGGAATGAAAATATCGTATAAATAAAAGCCCGTTAAAATCTATCGCGTACCGAATATTTAAATTTGTGAACTTCGTAAATATTCCTTTCAGCAAATCATCGTAGTTGTTTACAAATAGCGAACATTAAAACAGAGAGTGAGAGACTTGGCCGTTTTTACGTCAACACCGGAAGTTGACATTGAGAAACCTTTTTTAAAAAGTGAATCATAAATATGAAGCAATATCTTTTATTTAAAAAAAAAAATCAGATGAAGACTCTATTATATATCCGAGGTCAAATTCATGCATCACAAGTATGGAAGTAATTGGTGAAGTCGTTTTTACATGAAAAACAAATATACACACATCTCTATTTTTATATATTAGAAAAAAATATATGCAGTCTTGAAAAGATTTATGGAAAGTGTGATATTTTCTTTTTTTTTTTTTTCTTTATCTCTTCTTTTTTTCTTTATCTTAGAGCGTTAGTAGTTTAACAAATGGGGTTCAGAGAGCGAATGTTCTTCGTGTCTGCATACATGGTAACTGTTTCCAATGAGTTCTACATTGTAAAGGTGCCTTAGAATAGCTAATATTTTAGTTTTAACTGCAAATAATATTCATAACCCATTTTCGATGTATTCTTTGAAACGTACATATTGGCTTCAAGCAACTATTTCATTATGATAATCCATCGTTGAGTAATGGAAGGCACACTTCTTCGTAGACATAATGCCCTAGACTTTTCGTCAATAGCTGGATCATTTCGAATTTACAACTAAAATATTTTTCAATGTTGTGTTTCGTAGTGGTCAGGGGATACAAGTGGGATAGTCATATTTTCATAATATATGGAGGAATTAGCAGTTTGAATTTGAAACTAAGGAACCAGGCAGAATATGTTTAGACTACATATAGTATTTTGTTGCTTACTTATTACGGAGTTCTAAAAATCTTTAATTTGCGTTGCCAAAATAACTAATAGATAGTGACACAGTTAGATACACGTTGCTTCAAATTAATGAGTCCCAATATTAGGTATGATATTTAATTCTAATGTAATTCATGAATATTGTATATCATTGACATTAACGAACTCTTTTCTTTATAAATTTCATTTGGCAAGCATCTGCATCTATATTCATCAGTTTATTAGCATTCCGTGAATTACATTTAATTGCTAAATCCAAATGCTATACTCTAGGTATTCCTTTAAATTTGCAATATATTTATAGTGCTAATAATTAGCTATATTTTTAATGTAAGCGATTGAAATAACATTACATTTGCTACACCACTTTTATAACTATTCATCTTCACCAGAAGGTCAAAATGAATTTAAGCAAACACTTTTACTGAGATAATTTCTAAGTTCGTAGCTTTAATTCACGGCTGTTTAATTTGAAATATTGTAAAGAAAGATAAATTCTTTTTGTTCACCGACAATTTCCATCAATATCATCCAGAATCCTCAATACCGATGTTTCGAATAAATTACAACCAGTTAACATAACAGTTATCTGTTATCAATACTCAATATTATGATTTATTAGGTTCTTGACTTATCCTTAAGCTTCAATAATTTGGGTGAGGAATCTGACGGTCTGTTGATCACGTGCCATAATGTAATATGAACATAGTGATATTACATTGTCAGCGGTAGGTTTGATACCCTATTCAAGCATAACTTACAAATTACTTGTGATTTGTTGATGCTGTTCTGTAATACGTTAAAGTGTTTACTCACATACTTCTGTTCCTGATAGGACATTATATGCATTTTCATTCTACAAAACTGGATCTTTCAATTCCATATTTGATTTACCTCGCTTCATGCACTACGTTCGACTATGGGTATGAAAAATATTATTTCCAATCACCTATTAGAAATGTATGATTTATTTATATTTTTTAACTATCTAGATTACTAATAACAAAACGTGGATACATCAACATTTTCTCGCAGGGGAATAGGTATAAATCCAAATGATCAAATTAATATCAATTACAAAATACACAGAAAGTTCGTATATCAGGTAAAGTTTTGTATGAGTATTCTGTATCCATAAAGTTAATAATTAATTACTATAGATGCAGGAGTGACTGTGTGGTAAGTAGCTTGCTTACCAACGACATAGTTCTGGGTTCAGTCCCACTGCGTGGTACCTTGGGCAAGTGTCCTCTACTATAGCCTTGGGCCGACCAAAGCCTAGTGAGTGGATTTGGTAGACGGAAACTGAAAGAATCCCCTCGTATTTATGTATATATATATGTGTGTGTGTGTGTGTGTGTGTTTGTTCCCCAACATCGCTTGACAACCGAAGGTGGTGTGTTTACGTTCCCGTAACTTAGCGGTTCGGTAAAAGAGACCGATAGAATATGTACTGGACTTGCAAATAATAAGTCCTGTGGTAGATTTCTTCGACTAAAGGCGGTGCTCCAGCATGGCCGCAGTCAAATGACTGAAACAAGTAAAAGAGTATACACACACACACAGCTCATTTAGCCTTTCCCAGTAGCCCATCTGTTTCATCGAGTCAAACTTCTTTGCGTATTGGCGCTGGATAGAAACATGTCCAGACGTTCCTAGGTTGGCAATAAAGTCACTATACAGACGCCAAGAACTTCCCCGAGAACGTCCTCACTCTTGCCCTCCATTAATCCTCTATAGAACTCCAAGGTGGAATTTTCAGGACTGTAGCTCCGTCAAGGAGACGAGCTGCGGAAAAGCGCGTCCTACAAAAGGCAACCACACCTGCTCACCGATAAGATATCGCTGGAGATGTCGCAGCCACATCGCATGTCTGTGCATCCTCAGCCACGGCATACGCAGTCCTCCACGCAACGGGTGCTGACAGCAAATGGGCCTTCTGACAAAAGGTACCTGTTCCTTCCACAGGAAGCTAAAGTGCAAGTGCACCAGCCCATTCTATTATCCCACTAACCACTGTTATATCGACCGTCAAATCACTCCCCCACTCTCTCGACCCCCTCTATTTTCTCTATCTTTCTACATACTTTAGTAATTTCCCTCAACCACCTTACTTCCCTCAGATAATTGCCATTCCTTTTTCTTACTATCACAACCATTAATTTTATAGCTTCCAAACAAACTCAATACAATAGGCTACCATTTACATGCTACCTCCCCTCATCCTCCTACACTTCACCTCTACCACTACTCCCTAATAGTCTCTTTATTAACTCCTCGCTCTTGAGCTATCTTAATACCTCACCTCAGCTCTCCCGCTAATATATTTAGCTCTCCACATTCAATCATTCCATCTTTGAACTTCTCTGCGTTAAGATCTCAAATTTAAGATCTCTCCCTGAAGACAGATGCTCGTCTCATCCTATGTTAAATGCATCTATACGGCCGCATTCTCCGATGGAATTAACCAACAAACATTATGGATTGCCGAGCACCCCTCCTCGAAACAGCTGTTGCATTTGTAATACCTTTTTCTTTTGCCCCTTTAATTTTCTATATTAGTTGTACTCTCTGTAAGTTGGACCTTTTTGTATGTATACATATACACCTATTTTGTATTTCATGTATCTAATATACTTTATACTATTAATATAGGATGAAGTTTTTTTCTCTACAGAAAAAAATTCCATCAAGAAATGTGGCAGCATATTAAAATACCTTTACGGTTAAATTTATAAACAAATTATAAGAAAGGGCTAAAGAAAATTATTTCAAAGCCAATATGCTGGTTTTCCACATATAATCTACTCCCTACAGAAAAATTGAACTGAAGTCGGGCAAGCAAACCGTTAGAATATTTAAATTTCATTATCTCTATATTGAATTAATTTCGGAATTAATCTCATGAAAGATTTATTCGTCTTCAGTAGAGCTTACGAGAGAATATAAATAAGATACTTACATGCGCCCATGGAAAAAGCCGAAGCAAAAAACATGAGTACACTTAAGTACCCCAGTTATATCTAAAAATAAAAATTCTTTGGTCAGCCTCAGAACAACGTATTGGCTGCTCGCCACTACAGATTATAGCGGTCACCAGTCTCTATAGCGGGTAGTAATAAGTCTACTACTAATATAGGATGAAATTTAAATATTCTAACGGTTTGTTTGCCCGACTTCAGTTCAATTTTTCTGTAGCGAGTAGATTATATGTGGAAAATCAGCATATTGGCTTTGAAATAATTTTCTTTAGCCCTTTCTTATAAGTTGTTTATAATATACTTTATATATTGGCGGAAGTACAAGCAATCCAGCGCCTCTACACAAAGAAGACTGGCTCGGTAAAACACACAAGCTAAAGAAACTGAAGCATTACTCCTTAGAGAGAAGGCGTGAAAGATGAACAGTTATATACATATGAAAGATCCTGAAACTTTGGAATTGAAAGCTATACCAACAACCGAACTGGACGGCAATGTATACTACCAAAGATCTCGTCTTCTCCTCGCAAACAAAATCCTAGTACTGTAATAATTGGGGGTTTCAAGAGTCCATAACTATTCAACATTCTGCTGGCAACATCAGGAATTTGCGAAGTGTAGATGTGGAAGTTTTCAAAGAGTGTCTGGACAAATTTTTATCTGAGATACCAGATAAACCCACATCGTGGCAGGTGGCACAAAGAAGAGCGGGCAGCCCTGTCCAACTCCCTATTCTGCCAGAATCAGTACAGAAAAGAAGCCCAAATACACTAAAAGCCGGGGCTCCAGCATGACCTCGGCGTCTTGATGAAACCAGTAAAAAACATGTTAGATGTATGTGTGCGTGTATATATGTGTGTGTATACATGCATACATACAGACAGACAGACAGATATACACACTTACATATGTATGCATGTCTGTTTATATCTATTATATGTATGCATGTTTATGTCTATGAATATAATTACAAATACACATAGATGTCTGTGCATATATATATATATATATATATATACTAAGTAATTAAGGGTTTAGCAACGATTTGCTTCACCACACACCGAATTTAGAAATAGCAGTCAAAAGAGTTTTGGCTATTCTTTCTACTTATATATATATATATATATATACAGAGTGAGAAATGTATGTGAGTGTGTGCGTGGGTGTGTGGGTGTGAATATGTATGCATATATATATAAATACGGGCATATGCATGCGCATGTATATAGGTATATATGTATGTGCACGATAAGTAAATAAATAATATTAAGAAAACTAAAGAATGTGCTAAGCTAAGCAATGACATTTAACATCTGCTTTCATAGAGCTTTGGTCGGTAATGTTTTGATTGCAAATCAAACATGATTGATAGAATTATAACAGATATTCTGTTGTATATATGTGACGTTTGCTTTGACAAGTCATTCTGAAGACTTTAGAAATATGAGAAGCTTTCCATCGTTTTGCTGTATTCAGCATTTAGCATTTATTAAAAAATAATTTTGAACTTTAAAATTAAAATCTGATGGTCTAAACAATATCAATATTTCCGTAGAAAAGTAAATACTATCTTTCAATATTACATTTAACGTGGCTTGCAATATATCATTCGTGAATTTGACATAAATTCTGGCAAGATGATTTTCAACAAAATGAGATTTGTATTTAGAGTATATTCTCTTTCACTCTTTTACTTGTTTCAGTCATATGACTGTGGCCATGCTGGAGCACCGCCTTTAGTCGAGCAAATCGACCCCAGGACTTATTCTTTGTAAGCCTAGTACTTCTATCGATCTGTTTTGCCGAACCGCTAAGTTACGGGGACATAAACACACCAGCATCGGTTGCCAAGCGATGTCGGGGGGACAAACACAGATACACAAACACATACACACATACATACATACATACATACATACATACATACATACATACATACATACATACATACATATATACATACATATATATATATATATATATATATATATACCTTATATAGGAGCATTCCGTCGGTTACGACGACGAGGATCCCAGCTGATACGATCAGCGGAACAGCCTGCTCATGAAATTAACGTGCAAGTGACTGAGCAATCCACAGACACGTGTACTCCTAACGTAGTTCTCATATACAGGTACAACTCATTTTTGCCAGCTGAGTGGACTGGAGCAACGAGAAATAAAGTGTCTTGCTGAAGGATACAACGTGTTGCCAAGAATCGAATTCCCGACCTTACAATCGTGAGCCGAATGCTCTAACCACAAAGCCACGCGTATGTATGTATGTATGTATGTATGTATGTGTATGTATGTATGTATGTATGTATGTATGTATGTAGTATGTATGTATGTATGTATGTATGTATGTATATATATATATATATGTATATATATATATATATATATATACATGTATACGACGGGCTTCTTTCAGTTTCCGTCCTCCAAATCCACTCACAAGTCTTTGGTCGGCTCGAGGCTATGGTAGAAGACGCTTGCGCAAGGTGCCATATGTATCAAGATAAGTCAATATATGTATAAATCTATAAATAAAGGCAATACGTCGTTAGAATGAACCTGAGGAGTGGCTCTGTGGTAAGTAGCTTGCTTACAAACCACATGGTTCCGGGTTCAGTTTCACTGTGTGGCACCTTGGGCAAGTGTCTTCTACTATAGCCTCGGGTCGACCAAAGCCTTTTGAGTGAATTTGGTAGAGGGAAACTGAAAGAAGCTCGTCGTATATATATATACGTGTGTGTGTGTGTGTGTGTGTGTGTGTGTGTGTATGTAAGTATATGTTTTTGTGTCTGTGTTTGTCCCCCCACCAACATCGCTTGACAACCGATGCTGGTGTGTTTACGTCCACGTAACTTAGCGGTTCGGCAAGAGACACCGATAGGATAAGTGCTACGCTTACAAAGAATAAGCTCTGGGATCGATTTTCTCGACTAAAGGCCGTGCCCCAGCATAGCCGCAGTCAAATCACTGTGCAAGACGCAACGGAAATTTTAGGAAAATAAAAGTAAGAAATAAGTGGAAATTTTACCGGTGAGTGTGTTACATTATAAGGCACAAAAAGAAAATGACTCTCCCCAGACACAACAGAATATGCTTCAACACACGAACTCATATAAAGAATCTTGCAAACCAAACCCCAAAACGAAATATAAAAGAAAGATCTTAGTAAAATATATTTTGCGTGAGCGCGCGTGTCTGTGCGTTTGTGTGTGTGTATGTGGGTGTGTTTGTGTGTGTACATGTACGTTTGTGTATGTGAATACATATATATATATATATGTGTTTCTTCTCTTATTCAAGTCTTATTCAAGTTTGCGCCTAAAGAATATATTTGAGATATTTCTCAATATATGAAACTATTAGTAGCACTTAAAGATAAATAAATAATATTTATTTCTCACTAGATGGAGTACTTTTATTGAATTTTATTGAATTTTCTATTACCAAGACCTGTTCGTTGCTGAATGTTTCACAAATGCATAGTATTAGATAAATATTCTACAAAATATGATCCATCTATAGCTGTATACTTCTACGTCATCAGGTGAGTAACTTTCAGGGTAACTTTTAGGAAACATGAAGTGGCACAGAATGTTGATTCTTGGAATGTTCTTTAAAATGTTTAATTCGCGTATATTCACCTGATGAAAACGATTTTTTTGCACGGTGTAATAACTCTATTCACCGATAAAAAAAGACTTGTTTGAAACAGCTGTAGTGAATAAACCAATTTCCATTTGTTGTTATATATATATGCATAAATAAGTAGAGATCTCACAGGAAAGACACTGGTTATTTTATGAACTTCATTGCATAAATATATATATACATGTGTACATATGTACACACACATAAGTATTTCACTGAAACTTTTGCAGGATGTTTTGAGAATAATTTGGCAGCATGTACCATACTTTTGCTAATTGTGCCTGCGCAACATTGCGGATCCCAGGATCTTTCTGCAGTTGATCGAGCAATAATGCATTGCAGTTGCTAATGCACAGAAACAGTTGCTGTGATTTTGATTAAAGCCTGTCTATTTCATCTTTTTGTATCCTAATTTTTGTATGAATTCTGCGTGTACTAACGAATTTCCACATTCATATCCACTAAAAGGAGTATTTCTGCTGTACGATTGCATATGGGGATCGATGACCATAGATGAGCTTTGAAATGCATATTATAAGGTTATTATCCAGATGATATTAATATATATATATAAGTGTTCAGAATTGTATGAGTATACGAGGTGGCATTAAAAGGTGTCCGGACTAGTTAAGTTCAATTAAAAATAACTTATTTACCTAAGTTTTAACATATTTTCCTTCGAAATACTCACTTTGCGCAGCAATACTCCGGTCCCAGCCTTACTGTCACTTTTGGAATCCAGCCTGGGAGTTGTTTTCCGTAAGTGGGTCGAGGACCTTCTGCGATTCACTCTGGATCTCGAGAACGGTATTAAAACGGAAACCTTTGAGCTGCCTTTTCATGTTGGGGAAGAGGTAGCAGTCCGCAGCTGCTAAATCTGGCTAATAAGGGAGGTGTGGAAGCGATACCATGTTATTTTTCGTGAGAAACTCACGAGTGAGATCTCGGTCACGTCACAGTGTACATTGTGTTCGTGAAGAATCCAATTCTTCACGCTTTCGCCGAATGTCCTCCATCAAATGCTACAAAACGCCACAGCAGCACTTTCAATTGGTGGTCTGGCTTCGGAGGGCGGATTTCCGATGTACGATACCTTGGTTGTCGAAAAAATTGATGAGCGTGCTCTTGATTGAGCTGCGGCTCTGCCATGCTTCTTCGGTCGTGGAGATGAAGGTCTCTACTATTGTGGCGACTGCTGCTTCGCCTCAGGGTCATACCCACGGACCTAACTCTCATCACCGATAATGATCCTCGATATGAAGGATGGGTCATCAGTGACACACTGATGGAGATCTTGACAGACTTCGACGCGATGTTCTATTTGCTCAGTGGTCAGCACTTGGGAGGAAAAATTTGTCAGAGACACGCCTCATGTTCAATTCAGACGTTAGTGTTGCCTGCACAGACCCATACGACAGACCAACAACATCAGCAATGTCGTTGATTGTCGTCCGATGATCCTCATGCCTAAGTTGATGAATTTACTCCGCATTTCCGTGATGTTCTTCCGCTTTTGAAGCGTCCGTGCCACTCGAAATATTGTGTAAGACCCATTGCCTCGTCGCCGTAAGCTTGCCGAAGCATGCTCAATGTCTCTGTAGCAGACATTCCAAGTTTAACGCAAAATTTCACGTTGACTCTTTGTTCCAATTTCCTGTCCATGACAAAATCGCAGACTACGGCATACACGTGATAAGATAAAACACAAATTTTACAAGTTACGATGTAAACACACCGATGTCACTCGGCACACTGCCTCGTGAAGGTCACTACTAGCTCTCACTGAGTACGCAACCGTGTACTTCCATCTGTCGGCACGCTACAGAACTATTCCTGGAACTTTCTGATACCACTTCATATGTGTGAATATATAGATAAATTTATATAAAATGTATGTGTTCACGAGTGTGTTCATACAGGCGAATATATGTGTATGTGTATGTGAAACGTATGTGATAATATACGATCGCGTCTGAATGTGTGTAAAAGATTTTTCATTTTCATTTTTCATTCTGTTTTTATTACCTCCGCCTTAGCGAAGGCGGAAGTATTGTTTTCAGTCGTGTTTGCTTGTTTGTTTGTTTGTCTGGATTCGTATGAGACTTTCAGGGATGGATATTTGGCCTCGTGACTGGTTTCATTTCATTTTTACTTTTTATTATTAGATGTCCTTTTAACTTTGTACACATACGGAAGTATAAGTGTTTTTCTTTTAGAATTTCTCCCTATTGTTTAATTTATATTATCTACTAGCAGTATCGCCCGGCGTTGCTCGGGTTTGTAAGGGAAATAACTATATAAGCATTTTTAGAGAGTTATAGCCAAAAAATAGCAAAAAATGCATTAAAATGGAAAAATATGATGGTAAATTTTTTGAAAAAAATCGTTGACTCATCGTAGACATTTTTAGAGAGTTACTTCCCTTATATAATAGCGAAAATGCATTAAAATGGAAAAAAAACGATGGTAAATTTTTTTTTAAATCGTAGACTCATGTAGACGCTTTCTTAGCCATTTCTGTTTTGGTGTCTTCAAGCCATGAAGTCGTTGTTCTAAAAGAACGCTGGTCTCCTTGACAACGCATTACGACGTTGATTTCCTTACACTCCCTTCCCCACAGCGCAGGTGTGAGCGTGGACCCACTCCACCGCCATCGACACCGAAAATTATGCATTAAATGAAATGGAATAAAAAATGATGTTAAATTATTTTTAAAATCGTAGACTCATCGTAGACGCGCGCTAATACTCAGACGGGCTCGATATGAATCACGACTATAAGCTACCGAATTTTGTTAAACTGCACACGCAAATGTGGGCTAGTTAGGAATCTAAATCGAAGGGGACAGACACTCACACAACTACAGTTTTATATATATAGATATACATAGCGCAGTAGTGGTGAGATGTGACAGCAAAGAAAAGCATACATTCACTATCTGCATGCAATTAGACTCGGAAAGTTCGTGAGGAACCCCTTGACCCAATTTGCTGACTTTTCCGATAGCACCCATGTCTCAATGAATGGTTAATGACCAAATCCAAGCTTCTCTGCTAGTTCCTCAACGTTACGATGAGATTTTGTTCCACCAGGGTTTTCAGGATGTCCTTGTCGAGTTCTACAGATCTTTCAGGATGAGGCTCGTTTTCTAGGCTGTAGTTTATGGCTCGGAATTTCTGGAACCACCATTGACAACTGCCTTACGCTTATTGTCCAATCCCCATATACTGCATTAATATTTCTTGTACTTTCCGTTGCGTTGTTGTCTTTATGAACACATAAAGCAAAATATGCCAAATATGCTCCTTTGTTCTTCCAACATAGCTTTGAAAAAATAGCTGTTAAAATCGAAATGCACTCTTCAAAACTTGCACTATGAATAAGGACAAGATAAAATTACTACCTGCTTTTATAGCAAGTTAATATAAGTAGTTTATCCCATTCCCCTCTGACTTTTAGTTCAAGCTGTTGAAAAAACCGCATTATTATATATATATACATACATACATACATATACAACACCACTCTCCCTCTCACACACATGCACACATTTATATTCTGTTATTCTTTTATATGTTTCAGCCTTGAGGTTGTGGCCATGCTGGATCATGTGTGTGGTGTGTTGTGTGTGTGTGTGTGTGTGTGTGTGTCAATCGTCTGTCTGTCTGTATGTATATATGTATATGTATGTGTGTGAATAATAATATTTTCAACAGATGTGTTGCAAATGTATCTGATTGTTCTCAAGCTTCAAATTTACTCTCTTCCAGAACATTTTCACTCACTCTTATTTGTTAGCTTCCCATACATTTTACTCATGTATCTATCAGCGTTCATGGACAGTAACAAATATTACATCTAGTTTCATTTTATTCGTTACACAGTGTGTGTGTGCGTTTGCGTGTGCTGTAAACCAGACTAAGAAAAGCATTTGACACACACACCAGAATGTGAGTTTTCTGTAAATTTTGCTTAATTGGAGTTTAAATTTTAAAAACTGGAGCTGGCATGACGCGATGCATTGTACTCTTAAAATTGCTAGGTAAATTGTAATTGAAGAAATCCTATATTGTAGATTTGTATAACTCCCAAAGGGAGGCAGATAAAATCTGCCTTTTATAATAAGAGATTAACGTTTTACTTTTCTTTTTTTTTTTTTGGTCGGGGTTATTTAAAAATAGTACGGCTATATTAAAAATAAAAATAAAAATATCAAATTCCCATCCCTTAATATACACACTTCCTCCTATATAAAAAAAAGTCCTTTAACCTCCTTCATTATCTTTTAGAAGGTGGAACAAAACCTCAAATTTTCATCCCTTGTTTTATTTCCTTCATTATCTTTCAATGCTTTTTTTTTTAACTTTGCCCTCCAGAGATTTAATGACTATAAATAAAATATCTTTTGAAATTAGAGCAGAATATCTTATTCCCATCCCCTATTCTGTTTTCTTATTCTTATTACGACATCTTCCCTACCTCCCTCTCTCCACTCCTGTCACCATAATGATTTTCCTGTTTAAACAGTTGACTAGGATAAGTGAAACATTCTTTGGCCGAAGCTAGTTAGGAAACATGAAGTGGCACAGAATGTTGATTCTTGGAATGTTCTTTAAAATGTTTAATTCGTGTATATTCACCTGATGAAAACGATTTTTTTGCACGGTGTAATAACTCTATTCACCGATAAAAAAAGACTTGTTTGAAACAGCTGTAGTGAATAAACCAATTTCCATTTGTTGTTATATATATATGCATAAATAAGTAGAGATCTCACAGGAAAAACACTGGTTATGTTATGAACTTCATTGCATAAATATATATATACATGTGTACATATGTATACACACATAAGTATTTCACTGAAACTTTTGCAGGATGTTTTGAGCATAATTTGGCAGCATGTACCATACTTTTGCTAATTGTGCCTGCACAACATTGCGGATCCCAGGATCTTTCTGCAGTTGATCGAGCAATAATGCATTGCAGTTACGGAGACACATCGGTCTGCAGACATAAATAATTAGGAGATAAACACACCAATGCATGCTGTATTCAGTGCAGAGTGCCTATCTTTGAAATGTATGCATGTATATATATATATATATGTGTGTGTGTGTGTGGTGTGTGTGTGTGTGTGTGTGTGTGTGTGTGTGTGTGTGTGTGTGTGCGCGTGTGTGTGTACACATATACATATGTGTGTGTGTATAGAACTGAAATTTACAGAAAAACAAAAGACGAAAACAGGTGTATGGACAACAAACAAGTGTATTAGTTTATGCTCAGGAAAGTGAGAAAGTCTTTTACATTTCGAGTCGACGCTCTTCAATAGAAAAGAATAAGAGACAATAAACAGAGAGAGAGAATCGAAAAACTTGTGGATTTAGCGGTCAAGCATGGCGACTAGCTGGGAAAAAAGGTTTGATAGGTGATGTAGAAACAGCGGTAGATGATAAAGTATTGGTGATCCCAAAACGAAGGTATGCGTGCATGTGTGTGTATGTGAGAATGTGTAAGTGTATGTGTGGGAGGGTGGATAGGGACTAGCAACATGGACGTGTGTGGATATGTGCGTGTGTAGGTGTTGCGTCTGTAATGTGTGGGTGTGCGGATGATGGTGTGTGGATGTGCGAATGATTGTGTGTGATGTGGGTGTTGAGAAGTAGTCATTGCTAGTGTGTGTGGAGTGCTGTGGGGTGGCATGATGTGGGGTGGTTTGTGGGGTGTTGGAATAGTATGGTGTGAGGGTGTGGAGTAGGGGAAGTGGTCATTGCTAGTGTGTGTGGAGTGGTATGGGTGGTGTGGTGGTGGTAGGGGTGTGAGGCAAGGGTTTGGGGTGCAGTGTGGAGATGTAAGTGTGGGGTGTGGATGTGGGTGGAGGTTTGTGGGAGTGGGATGTGTGGGTGTATCAATGAAGAGAGAAGGTGGGTAGGAGTGAAAAGAGAAAGTAGGGCGTCAGAAAAGAGGAGAGGAGAGGTAAATAAGAGTGAAGAAAGGAAGTAGGTGTCAGATGAAGAGAGGAGAGGATTTCAACCCATGAAGCGCAAAGGAGCGAAGAGTGGAGATTAATTCCTGAGGAGAGGTGGGTGGCTGGGTGGGAGGAAGTAGGCGTGACAAGAACAGAGGAGAGAAGAAGAGGGATAGATGAAGAGGGGGAGAGTTGAGCCCATGTGGCGCAAAGGAGCGAAGGGAGAAGATTAATCCCTGCTCTCGGCGAAGACGGGAGTCCGGATGGCCCCTGTGCAAAGACAATCCGAACAGGTGTAGTGAATGACCGGTAGAGCGGAAATGGCACGAGACCGGGGTATCATTGCCGAGTCTGACGTCTCAGAGGTTCTCCGCGAACCAGTCAGCCAAGCGACATACCGTTTGACCAATGTAAAGAGAAGGGCAGAAAAGGAAGGAGATGCAGTAAATGACGTTGCTAGAAGTGCAGGTAAAGGAGTCGGTAATATGATAAGGACGATGATGAGTGCTTGCGAGGATGGTGGTGTTGGAGAGGTAAGGGCAAGTGCGGCTGCGTGGGCAGGAGCAGAGGAACAAGCCATGTTGGAAGGGGGCTTAGGGAAGAAACTTGAACCAGGAGGTCATGCAGGTAGATGGCTCGTTTGAAAGAGGAAAGGGGTAGGTTGGGGAATATGTTCGAGGTGGAAGGGTAGGACCGGAGTCGCTGGAAAGTTCGGAGAACGGTTCACTGGAAAAGCAGAGTTGAGGGATGGAAGGTGGGGGTAATCGACGAGGGGAGAGAGCAGAGGCACGGTCCATGGAACGTGCTCTGGCAAGGGCGGTGTGGATAGTGGTGAGGGGATATCCACGGAAGATGAAGTAGCGAGCCGTGAGTTGAGACTGAATTTCAAATCATGGTTGTCACTGCAGAGCCTGTCCAGACGGAGGAATTGGGAGTAGGGGGTGGAGAGCTTGGTGTGAGTAGGGTGGGAGGAGGAGAAGTTAAGGTATGAATGCGAGTCGCTGTGTCTGTAGTGGATGGAGGTAGTGAAAGCGGAGTGGTGTATGTTGACCGAAATGTCGAGAAATATGACGGGCGTGTTGGAAATAGTCCAGGAGAATTTAGGGCCGTAATGAAGGATTGAAAAAAAGAGTGGAAGGTGTCTAGTTGTTCGTGGGAAAGTGAGGTCGCGCCGATGTAATCATCAATATAAAGACCGTATAGTTAGGGAGTGAGATCTGTGAATCATGAGAATATTTAGGCCTCAACGTAGCCAGGTGTGTATGCACGCACACACGCACACACACGCGCGCGCACACAGACACACATACGCATAGCCACCAACTTTACTGCTGCTGTATTCAGCCATGTGGTCAATGAAATTCCTCTTTCTAATGGAACTGTTGTCGCTAAGCAATTGGCCATATTCTTTAGCAACACCATGTGACTCGCGTTGGGCAATGGCAGCCTATCTTCAAGTAGCTACCTAGGACATCTTGTACCGCTCCATTCGGCAACCCAAACCCTGAACAAGTCAGGTTCCTGTTAGGGGCCTACGAAACTTGAAGTGGCACACAACCGAACCAAACAGCTTTAAATATTAGATATATGGCTGTTTCTGATAGCTTTGTTCCTTGTTCGATTTACGCAATAGGTCCAGCCGATCGGTTCAGAAAATTTGAAGGACTTTAAAGAACCAATGCTATCCTCATCATAATAATATGACTCCGATGAGGGTAGCATTAGCTTCTTTACAACACACTGTCTAAAAATCCACTCTAACTGGGAATGCAACCATGGATTTGCAATATAGAACGTGACGAACTATAACTTCAGACCTTTCCAGAAGCATACGCTAAGTTCTTTACGAATCTAGAATATTCTGTTAGCCTGGTGTATTTGTATTAACAGAAAGTTTACATAGTATTTTGCACGCATTGATAACTACCATAAATAACACCTGTGCTAATACACACACACACACACACATACACACAAATATATATACATACATATATATATATGCATGTATATATACATACACACACGCACACACACACCACACACACACACACACACACACACCACACATATATATATATATATATATATATATATATATATATATATATCACCGTGATCACCGTGACCGACCAGGCTACCAGATGTTGCTACACATCGCTTGTCACAATGCGCTTCGCATTGTTTTAGACTTCAAAGGACGCCACCCCGCTGGCTAAGCGAGCAGGCCAAATATATACATACATATATTATATATATATATACATATATATATAATATATATATATATATATATATATATATATATATATATATAAAACAAATTAAAAAAAGGAAAATATACACACTTTATATAGATTTAATATAATTTTTAATATATAGGCGCAGGAGTGGCTGTGTGGTAAGTAGCTTGCTTACCAACCACATTGTTCCAGGTTTAGTCACACTGCGTAGAACCTCGGGCAACTGTCTTCTACTATAACCTCGGGCCGACCAAAGCCTTGTGAGTGGATTTGGCAGACGGAAACTGAAAAAGCCAGTCGTATATATGTATATGTATATATATGTGTGTGTGTGTGTGTGTTTGTATGTGTGTGTTTGTCCCCTCCCCCAACATCGCTTGATAACCGATGCAGGTGTGTTCACATCCCCGGCAAAAGAGACCGATAGAATAAGTACTAGGCTTACAAAGAATAAGTCCTGACGGTGCTCCAGCATGGCTGCAGTCAAATGATTGAAACAAGCGAAGGAATAAATGGGTAAAGAATAAAGATTATAGAAACCGTTTTCTCTTTCGCTATTCATGACATTAAGGTTTACTTATTTGGATATGTATTTTCTTAAGAAGAAAATTTTGTCCATGTGTGTGATGATATTTACGAAAGTATAAAAATAAGGGGGTGTAATTGGTTATCGTTATTATTGTTATTGTCTTGTGCAAGAGAGATAATTGTTCAGCTTTCGGTAAGGAGAGGGGAATATATATACACACAGAAAAATGTTTCGATAAAACTGTTTAGTGAAGGGATTTATGTACAGTGATGTAATCGTGAATTGAAATATGTAAAAATATAAAAGTTGGTTATGCGTGCAAATTAAGAGGTGTTCGGAATTTTTCGATGAAAAAAGTTTCTTTGTTTAAACGTTCTTGTGGAGAGATTGTGTCTTTGCACTGGTAGAATAGGAAGACTGAATTTTGGTTTGATGTTATCTGCACATTTTTCTATAGTTCACTGAGAAGAATTTGCCTGTATTGTGGGAAACGGATTTGTTCGTTATGTAGAGTGATTCTCCGTCTCAAGGTCATACTTGTCTGTCCAATATAGTTGTGTCCACAACCCGAGCAGTTTATTACATAAAATAGGTTTTCAGAGGCACAAGTGAAACTAGTTTTAATTGTGAACCTCTTTATTTGTTTGAAAAGGAAGTCTGAGTCTTCAAGTAGGTTGGGGCAACTTCCACAGTTTGGGCGTACATAATTTTAACCGTTGGTTTCGTGATTGTTTTGTAAAGCTTCGCATTTGTTAGCAGTCTCTTTTGCTGCTGTTTGTGTTGCTGTTTGCATTTGTGTAGCGATTCGTGTTGATGTTTGCATTTGATGAGTTTGTGCGTTTTCAGGATGTCGTTCATTTTTGGATCTCTAGTTAGTAAAGGGAAATTTTGCACAATACTGTTGAATGCCTCACTGTTTCTGGGGTTGTGTGTTGATATCAACAGTAGTGTTTTGAGATTAGGTGTGGTGTTATGTTTTGTTGTTCTTAGCGTTTTTATGTCTAATTTTTTGGCACGTTTAATTCCCTTGTCTTTAAGTGAGGGTGGATATTGTCTTTTAATAAGCGTTGTTTTGAGGTCTTGGAGACGAAGGTCCCCAGTAGTTCCATCAGACACTATTGTGCAAATCGTTTTTGCCAAATTGAAAGGGATATTTATTTTGATGTGTTTCGGGTGGCATGAGCTAAAGAGTAGATATTATTTTGTGTCAGTTGGTTTATAATAGATGTCAGTTATAATTTGATTGTTGATTTTTTTTTTGTTATCATGTTGTCTAAAAATGGGAGCTGTTCTTTGTTGTATTCCATTGTGAATTAAATGTTACTATCTATATCATTTAATGTTGATTCGAAATTCATACGTATTTCCTTCCAAATGATAAAACACCTAATGTATATATATATATATATATATCAAATGAATCAAATTAATTTCGTTTGATTACAGTATATCAACCTACAGTATATCAACAGCGTACTACTCAAAATTACTTGTATTTTAGACCAGCTCCTTAGTCGCTAAACACTCATAGGGTTGGTTTTCTCTCTGTGTACAAAACCGAAATACCTTATCTATGTATATATCTTTATGTATGTGTATATATATATACATACATACATACATACATACAGACATGTATATATATATATATATATATATACATACATACATACATACATATATATATGCACATATATACATATAACATACATGTATATACTTATTTATGCATGCATATAAATATATATGTGTGGTGGAAGTGTGTGTGTGTATGTATGTATATGTGTGTGTATGTATGTGTGTGTGTATGTATGTATGCATTGTATTTACCACGGGGTCATTATATTGATAATAAACAAACGCACTCGTTCAGTTTCAGTTTATTATAATTCATCATTTAGTTTGCTATTTAAGCAAATGTTTAGGAAACTAATTAATTAGTTGCTTGGTTAAATAGGAAACCAATTGATAAATAAATAAATGAAATTGAACCAGTGCATGTGTTTCAATTGGTTAGTTTACATTTTGCAAACTGAAATGCACAAACTCCATATACACATACATACAAACACACCACACACACACACACACACACACACACACACACACACACACACACACACACACACACACACATTAAAATGATAATTAAGTGTATCTAAGCGATACCACCATAGACAAATAAACTAGCAAAACAGATCGGGATTTCAGGCTCTACATGAAGCAGAATATATGTTTATACAAAGTCAGAAATCTAGATCTGGGATTATCCAATACTTTTTTGCTATTTCATTTGTCTATTTGTCTTTTCCCCTTGTGCTGTGTGACTACAAGAAGTGGTTTCAGTGTCAAGTTTTGACTGCTAGCATGGTTGTATATCTTAGATACCCTTAATTATAATTTTAATTATAATTAAAACCTACAAGCTTTTCATTCCCATGGTGTCCTCTTGACATGATGGGTATTTTAAATAACGATCTTATACTTATTTATATAAATATGCGGGTGTGTGGTAAGTAGGTTGCTTACCAACCACATGGTACCGAATTCAGTCCCACTATGTGGCACCTTGGGCAATTGACCTCTACTATGGCCTCGGACCGACCAAAACCTTGTGAGTAGATTTGGTAGACGGAAACTGAAAGAAACCCTTTGATTATATTATATATATGAGCATATGTATATACAAATATATATATATTTATATATATATATATATATGAATATATATATATGTATGTGTATGTATATGTTTGTGTGTCTGTGTTTGTCCCCACCAACTTCGCTTCACAAGCTGTTGTTTCCGTCCCCGTAATCTAGCGGTTCGGCAAAGATACCGATAGAATTAGTACCTGGGGCCGATTTGCTTGACTGAAGGCGGTGTTCCAGCATGGCCGCAGTCGAATGACTTAAACAAATACAAGAACATGTTTTTGTATGTGTGTGCGTGTACTCAAGGGTGGATGACTGTACATGTGCGTGCGTATAAGCAATGAATGTATGTACGAGCCAGAAGATCAAAACGGCACTCAATGCCCTGTTTTTATGAGATTTAACGCTTAATTTATTTTTTAAAGGACGGCTTAGTCCCAAAGTGAGAGCGTGTGAGTATATAAGGCATCTGGGTGTGCGTGCTTGTTTGTGTGCGTGAGTGCGTGCATGTGCGCGCGCGTGTGTGTATGCATGCGTGCATGTGCGCGCGTGTGTGTGTGTGTGTGTGTGTGTGTGTGTTTGCATGCGTGCGTGTGCGCGCGTGCGTGTGTGTTAGTGCGTGCGTGCAATGATTTAAAAGTATCTTTCAATAGCTGATAAAAACAGTATATAGTCCAAGGGAAATAATTCAACTAATAGTTACCAAAAGTAGTGTCCCTTTGTTAATCGAAAATAACTAGTGATTCCGGATTCGAATATTTAATGTGCCCATTGGGAGAAATCTCTCCCACAACAGCCCCTCAAACTGACTGACTAATTGTAAGGGAAAATTAGCACACGGAAATACTGAAAAATCTCATTATATGTATGTATGTATGTATGTATGTATGTATGTATGTATGGATGTATGTATGCACATATGTATGTATGCACGTATGTATGCATGTATGTCATTATTCAGTTATATTTCATGAATTCTTGCCAGTTAAGAGCCAGTTTCTTCCCTATATCTTCATTGAATTTCAACATCAACAAAGTATTTTTGTATGTATGTATGGATGGATGGATGGATGTCCCTTCTATATTTTAATCATCAAAAATCTTCCACTGAGGAAAGAGCCGGTTTCCAACAAAGATTCAAGGCTCCATCGTTGGAACTTCAGAAAAGTCTTGCATATTTTTTCTGTTGAGCTCACACATTGCACTTGTAATGTACGAATTAGCCGGTCGATTTCTCTTTCTGAAAATCCCAGTTTATCCAGATTCTCTTTGAAACGTTTACTAACAAAACCTAGTGTTCTAATTATAATTGATATGAATATGAATTCATAGACTGGATATAGAAGCTAGAGGTTTCGAAGCAGTTGTCCATAGATATCCTCTTTTTCTTTGATGGTACATACTTTTTCACCTCAGTCCCAAACAACAATATCTGGCCCGTTATATTTACATTTAACAGAAGTTTTGATGTGAATATTCCACCGATATTCCTTGAGTTGGCGTTTATGAATGTATTCCATAATAGAAAGATTTTCACAGTTTATTTCAGGACAGTCTTTCTTGCGGATGGCATTGTAAACTGTTTTAGCAACAACATCGTGCTGCAAGTGGGAGGTAGTACCGTGACAATATTTTAGGACAGCTGCTAATCATATGCGTGATGTCTTCCACAGAAATATGAGATAGCCTACACATGCGGTTGCACCTTGGGATTACAAGAACATGACTGTTTTCTTATTCACTAGGTAGTTTGTGGCAATCTCCTGTTCCTGGATTGCAAACGCATAGCCTTCAAAATGTGATGTCGTGGTCTTTTGTCCAAGAGATGCTGTGCTTCGTGTCATTTCTACTGTCATTTGCTTCCGCGCAACATACCCAAGCAGTCCTTTTTTTTTTCCTTTATGCTGAGTGCTTTCTATCCAGGTCTTCTCTGAAGTAAGAGAACCCAGCTGTTTTGGGGCTGTATAGGAGATCAGGAAGAGAGGGCTTCTTGAGCTCACTGACAATTCGTACAATGTTGCTCACTTCACTTTTCAGCACTGCATTTATATATTTATTTTTGTTGTTGTTTTTTAGCAGGTGCAGCCTGAGTGGTACTATACGGTATTCGAAGGCTGTCTGCACTGATATCGGGCATCTACCATCTTCATTTCTAATTAGATAGAGCCTGTCAACATCACTGTTTCTGTGGAAGTTCCCAGTTGTTGTCAGGATTCTGCGGGCTTTGATATCTATGGAGTGGATTTCCTCTACAGACCAATCAAGTATCCCAAATGTTGGGATCAGCACTGATACTGCAAATGCATTGTGAGATATTGTTTTGTTGTACAAGGAGAGTTCCGACTGCTAAATTTTCCTAAGTCTAGTGCAATATTCTCGGGTCACTCTATCTTTATTCTCGGCGTATTCATATAATACATTTTTATCTATACCTAGGTACTTGTAACATTCTTTGTGTGGAAGTGGGGAGATAGAGAAACCGTTAATGCACAGGTTTTTGGGTTTAGGGGACTGACTTTCCTCGTTCTATAACCAAATATGCACATGTCTTTTGGCCAAATTCCATGCTACATATCTTCTGAAAATGTTATTAATTTAGGGTCTTAAATAAAGCCTAGAATTGAAGAATGGGGTCGAGATAATACTGATTGTCAGACGAGTAATGTGGGACAAATATAGACACTTCAACATACACATGTGTATATATACCGTCTACCAAATTCACTCACAAGGCTTTGATCTGCCTAAGGTTGTAGTAGAAGACACTTGCCTAAGGTGCCACAAAGTGGGACTGAATCCGGAACCGTGCAGTTGAAAAGCAAGTTTCTTACCACACAACTAAACCTGCGACTGGAGATAAAATAATTAAAACAAAGCAAGAAATTACCAAATAATTGTTTATCTGAGAAAAAATATGTTTGCAGAACTAACAACAAGAACATTTAGGGATATGAGCGCATTCATATGTTTGAATAGAACAATGAACCACGAACTACAATAAAGAACTCAATACTTTATAATTTTTAGAGAATATAATGAATTTAATGAATAGAGGTTTAATTACTAATATAAGTATCAATGCTTCTATATTCTTTGATTAAATAATAATGAGAAAATATTCAGAAAATGGCGGAAAACTGTAGTAAAAGTTGTTTATATTATTTAATTTCATAGATATATTTTTCAGTAAAAAGAGCAAACGGAAGAGCAAATGGAGATTTTGAATTGGATAGCAATCTCTATAAGGTAAGGGGAGTAACTCCTAAATACTAAGACTAAAAATTTGTATTTGCTTTAAATGAAAATGGAAAAGGAGTTTGATATTAAAATGTACTTAGCAATGTTTTATATACTGAATATAGCATGTTAATAGAATGGCTCAACGAAAATTAAAGATGGAAATTGTTGTATATTAATTTGAAGTTTCCAAAGGAATTTTAGGGTCCGTAAAAATTTAGTGCTAGTGTAGATAATTAATACGCATTTAGAATAGAAAGAACATCTCTAAGAACTGACAGACTTCAAATATATAACGTTATGAAGTTAAATGTATACTCTTTTAAAGCATTAGGTATGAATAAATTCAAAGTGATTTTGTAAAAATAAATAAATAATTAAATAAGATAAAATTGATTTTTGATTAGAAGCAGTTATAAAAAGGCAATATGGTTTTGAATTAGAATTACTACTGGTCGTTAAATATAGCTAGCTAGTACTAAAAATCAATTATACAAGAAAGATCTGTGCTATACATAAAATAGTGTTGCCTCATTATTGTTTTAAGAGAAAGTTTTATGTTTAACAACTTTGATAAATGTTAAGGATTAGTAATAGATTTAATTGGATTATGTAAATAATTGGTGAAGTTTTATGACTTGTAAGTTTTTCTAAGTAAATGGTGTATTTTACAGTAAATTTAAACAAACGCGTTAATGGAGAATTATAGAAAGGCATGGTAATACTTTTTTAAAAAATAAAAGAGTCGGAAAAGACAATAATTAATTAGATGCAGGCAATAAGTAATTAGATTAATAGTTAATTAAATACAATTCAGCATACAAAGATAAGGATTATTAACTGCAACAGAAATGTAATAATATGATATAACCACAACTGTTGTTAAGATAATAATATGTGCATACATAATTAATGTGTGTATATTAGCAGAATTAAGTGGAATATAAGAGGACCAGAAGAAAATTAATTTTGTGATTGAATTGATGCTGTGGAAGATAATGTAATATGGTTATTAGTGCTGAAATATAGTTATTAATGCTTGGTTCGGATTGATGTAACACAATATGTTATCAAAATATCTAATTACTTTAAAAATTGGATGTTTCCCTGGATTTTGGAATGTGGTTTCTGAATGTGTGTTATTTCAACGATTACGTTTCTTTGACATGGAAGGTAGGTGGGGTTACGCAAATGATTGGTGCAATTTACGTTATAACTGTGTACTTTGTGAAAACGTGATTGTGCTGAGAATAGGTTTTCAAATAAATGTTAGATTTTGTGGTGTGAGTGTAAGAATATATTTTGAAAGGAGTCATGAAGATGATAGAATATAACGTCTTAATAAAAACTGTGTGATATAGAGCTGTCGTTGGATGTGGGGGTTACAAGTAACGGGGTATTAGTGAAATTAGTGATTACAATGTTTACGTTTTTACATTTTAATCAAATAAGAATGATTAAAATATAAAATTAGGTATAATAGTCAGGTATGCTAATTCCTAAATAGGCGGTGAAAATACGGTATTATTTTACAGGGTGTTCAAGAAGTCTCTCCGTAGTATTTTATTGCAAAATAAATATTTATAAGATGGTATAAGGCTACAAAAGAATATATTAGACTTTACAAGACTTCAAAAAACTTTCTAAGAGGTGTTGAAATTTAATTTTTTTTTACTGCCGTGTGAGCACTTCTTAGGCTGATTTCCGTTTCTAGTGATAATTTACGTAAGGACTTTGACGGGCTTGCCAATAGTTTATCAAAAATAATGATGTTTCGTCTGAAAGGACAGTAATCCTACCGCTCCTTGCTGCATCTTCCACTGAGCCTTTGTTTCTAAATTTTCTTATCAAATCCCGCACAGTGTCAGTGTATTTGTTTCCAGCTCGAAACACCTATTCATCTAAAAATGTAAGTTCTTCAATGGTTGGCATGTCGACACGCTGAAGGGTACACAATGACTAAGGAACAATGGCTGACACCCAGCCCACTCATTGATTACCAAGCTGCGCATGGGCAGGATGAAAGAATTCACTGCGGAGAGACTTTTTGATCACCCTGTATATTATAGCTGGAAAAGTTTATAAAGTTGTAAAGAGGAAGTGAGAGGAAGTGTATCCAAAATAGATTCAGGAATATTCTCGTGAAGGATTTTGTAATAACCAAATTGTTTGGAAGAATATACCAGATTATATTTCATTCTTATTGGTAGTTCTAGTTCTGTTATTTCCCCTTTATTTAATTATCTTCTGAAAAATGAAATATAGAGAAAATGTTAACGTCCAATACCTGCATTGGCGGATAATATGTTAATATAACTGAAAATTTAGGAAATTTGTAATTGGCGCGTTTATAAATATTGGATAGACTAAAACGACCACAGGCTAAACCAAATTCTTAAAACACATACCTTCATGATTAGCTAAAGATAACCCAAATCAATGGAAAAAATAACAACAAAAGCCAAATATCACACTATAACTAAATCAACAGTAAAAACATGCGAGGACCCAACTATAGTATATGTTTAAAACTGGCATAAGGATCGGAGACCTATTTTAGATAAGGACAAATATACACAATAAAAACTAACGTTACCTGTGTACGAGAAAAACCTAATCTATATAATTACATGCTGAGAATGTGATAAGAATTACATCGGACACATTCATAAACCCTTAAGACAACGCATATTAAAATACGGGAATATAGACAAATAGGACTCAGTAGGGATACAGACACATGTGAATGTAAGAGATAACCAAATTTTATGATTTACTCTCTATACCAATTTAGCGATTGTACAAAATAACATCAATGCATCAACAAAGAAACAACTTCCATAAGCAAATAGCAATTACATCTAGATAACTGTGGGAGAGAAAATAAGACAACTACTGCCACCTTACTGTAACCATTGCTGAAATTGTCACAGCTGCTACAACTGCTACTACGACTACTAAAGCCACTAACGTTGTTACTGCTTCTTCGCCTAGACTAACACTCAACTCTTAATAAGAAAGGGCGAGGACCACTGCTTGAACTGTTATTATTTATATGACCCTTCAGCCACTAGAAGAAAATGCACTACCAGCATCATTTGATTTGTGTAAGAAGAAACATGTGAACTTCCAGAACTTATATAATGAAAGACTAAATCAATTTAATTCATTTCAATGTGTTTTATTTTCTCCCCAGCATCACTAGATCACTTTTAAAGTGACTGAAACCAGTAGCATATTCTAATGAAAATACAAATAGTTTCTTTTATCTATGTTAAATTCTCAATGCATTGCCTTTTTGTTTTGTTTTGTCTTTTACTATAAAATTATTTATCTGAAACTTCTTAACCTTTTAGCACACACACACACACACACACACACACACACATAAACGTATGCATGAATCTATGTATATGCATATATATTTAGATTGATAGATAGATAGATAGATAGATAGATAGATAGATAGATAGATAGATAGATAGATAGATAGACAGACACACAGACAGACAGATAGACAGACAGACAGACAGACAGACAGACAGACAGACAGACAGACAGATAGATAGATAGATAGATAGATAGATAGATAGATAGATAGATAGATAGATAGATAGATAGATAGATAGATAGATAGATAGATAGATAGATAGATAGATAGATGCATGCATAAATACAAGCATGTATAAACACAATTGCCTATATAAATGCATATAAATGTACAAATATAAATATATAAATAAATTCTAAAAAATGTACATCGAAACATCTATTGCTGAGATTGTGCGTACGTGTAAGTTGAATAGCATAAAAAAAAAAAGAAACAGAGGAAAAGCAATCAAATAAAAACAAAATCTGAGATGCAGATGAATAAATATATATCTACAACACAGAAGCAAAAAACAAAATTAAAAAAACTATGAACATTGTCCAACCTTCCCTTACCGTCCAAACAATTCACTAGAAAAATGGCCGGTGGGTGTTGAATGGAAAATTATACCTTATACTGACGGACCTCAGACTCTTCAACTGTTTTCCTATCGATTTATCGTCATACGTGATGTTCGTAAGCAAGAATAAGTACATCAGTGTATATGTGTGTGCGTATGTTTGTGTCTGTATGTGTGCATGTTTGTATGAGTATATATTTATGTATTATGGTCATATTATGGTTATGTGTGTGTGTGTCGCTTTACATAAGTATATTCTTGTGTGGTCATATAAGAATAAATATACTTACGCACACAGACACACACAGACACACACAGACATGCATATATACGTGTGTGTGTGTGTGTGTGTGTGTGTGTGTGTACTCATATAAGGCTATATTATTTGTATGTATGTATGAATGTATATATATATATATATATATATATATATATATATATATATGCTGAGAGAGAGAGAGAGAGAGATTCAGACAGAGAGAGAGGGTGAGAGATAGTTAGATAGATAGATAGATAAATAGATAGATAGATAGATAGATAGATAGATAGATAGATAGATAGATAGATAGATAGATAGATAGATAGATAGATATGATTGAGATTGGAGCATATGAATAGGTGTTTATTGATATGCATTATATATTCTAATGTGAATGCATCTATCTATTCTCTCTCCTCTCTCTCTCTCTCTCTCTCTTGTGTCCCTGTGAGTATACACACACAAACACACAGACACATACACACACACAAAAAAAAACACAGATGTTATTTATAAATTATAATGGAAAGTACACGATGTACCAGCGTTAGTAGGAATAAGAGTCGAAAATTATTCAAATAAGCCACTATTTCACTGAAAATACAACAGGTTGACGAAAATCGAGAGACGAGCAACAATTTAACACACCATTGCGGCTGAAAGTTACAAATGAATTGTGAGTTTCAGCCGTAATGGTAAGTTAAATTTTCGCTTGTTCCTCGATTTTCGTCAACCTGTTGCATTTTCAGTGAAATAGTGGCTTATTTGAGTATTTTTTTTACTCTTATTTCTAGCAACGCAGGTGCTTCGTGTACCCCCTCCATTATAATTAATAATTAATTATAATTTTATAAATTGCCCTTTTGGCTTTAATGCTTGGTAGCCAGTTATATTGTTATTATTATTTATTATAATATTTATTATATATATATATATATATATTATATATATATATATAATATATACATACATAACATACATACATACATACATACATATATATATACATAACTACATACATATATACATAATACATACATATACATACATATATATATATATATGTGTGTGTGTGTGTGTGTGTGTGTGTGTGTGTGTGTGTGTGTGTTGTATGTATGTATATCGTGAAAGTGCGTGGCCTAGAGGTTAGGTTGTTACACTCACTATCGCTAGTTCTTGGTTCGAAGACCAGGTGGTGCGTTATGTTCTGGAGCAAAAAACATTATTTCACGTTGCTCTCATGCCCCATTCGATGAAGGAGGAATGTTAACCCGTTCGCCAAACCAGGAGTGTGGCGTCATTCGAAGGCAAAGTGCATTGTGAGCTGTGATGCGTAACAGCGTCTGATGATATGGTGGTTCATGTGATATGTATGTATGTATGTATGTATATATATATGTATATATATATATATATATACACACACACACAGATAGTGTTTTGCTTATACGCCAAACTTGCACCGCGTTCAGAGAAAGCTCCGTGCTCGATCCCGAAAGTTAAACAACGCATGAATGTTAGATTAGACGAAACTATTCACCGCGGAATCACTGACAATCGTTGGTGCGGATATTATGCTATTATTGTGGCTTACAAATACCACTTACTCAGATCATCTCGAAACGAAGTGAATCGCTGGTGTGTTACTTATATAGAGTGAAGTATATTTGCTGATGTGCTGCGGCGTAGCACATGTGAAAGAAAATTAAATTGCAAATTAAAAGCAATGTAAACATCATCAATCGCATATACTTAGTGCATATGTTTTGTTTATACATTATGTGCGACTGACAATATTTACATTATTAGAGTTACGTTTAATTCGTAATTTAATTTTACACATATATACATATATATATACATATATATATATATATATATATATATAATAATAATAATAATAATGATAGACATAACCATACATAAATAATAAATAATATGTAATTTATATATATATATATATATCTATATATTATATATATATATTTCAAAAGTATAAAATGAATGATAAATATTACATAATAAGTAAAAACACTACGTAAGTTTCATGGATATAAGTAAATTCGAATTACAATTAAGTTTAAATTCAATTGAAATAAATTCGAATTAAAATTAATGTCAATCTTCAGGTTAATTATAATAGTTAAATAAATAAGCAAATAGAGTTAAACAATGTTTATTTAAGAAATAAATGAAAATAATAATTTTTCTTATAGAAAAAACTCCATTATCTAAATTAGAAACTTAAAACGTTAGGATTATTTCCTACAACCTATTTATTATGTTAAATATTTATTTTTAAGATAAAAAAAATAGATGAAAATATGTATTTATCTATAAAGATATAATATGGCTTTAAAAAAACATAATAAACTCTCGAATATCCTTAACTCAATTATCGTCCAATATTTAATTACCAATTATTTAGCAAAATAATCACTATTCATATTTTTAGATTTAAGTTCACATCTAATAATTATAAAGTATTTTAAAATAAGTATCTAAATTATAATCAACAAATATAGTAATTAAAATCTAAAATTTACTCTATCAATAAATATATAGACATATAATGAAAAATAAATTAATTAATTAGTCCATTATTACTTACATAAATATTATAAATATCAATATAATATATTTATGAAATACATTTAAAAATTAAAGATTAAAAATCAAATTAAAAACGTATAAACTACCTTAAAAGAACCGTATAACTATTTTACGATCTATATACCTCAGTGACTAAGTAATATCTTACAAATTACGTACAGTTATAATCTAATAATTAAATACATATCATCAACAACTAAATAATTATAGATTCAAATTAACAATCAGTAGTTATATAGTAAACAATACAATACAATAAAACTTCTTAAAATATCTTAAATAGAAATGGTTTACTTAGCTTTCAAAAACCGTACCATTAACTAAAATCTTAAAACGTCTTTTAAGCGTTAATAAGAATACACGTGGAATTACGTTATTAACAGAAATAGAATAAGCAGATGGAAAAATTCTTTTAACAATGAAAACTACGAATATATTTTATCAATGAAAATTACTAATAAATATTATCAATGGAAAATACGGCTATATTTTAGCTTTGATAGATAAAGAGAACAAAGTCACTAATAGAGAATATAAACACTATATACTATACTATCTTTCACTATAAACCAAAAATTTATAATTAACTACAATAAATTATACACAAAACTCTATAAAATAAATAATTTATATAACTACCATTTACTGTATATACTCTAAAAATTAATTAATTTTATATATAAGAAGGTTACGTTGGAGTCAAATCTTTATTTAAATAAAATAACTTTTAGACACATTCCAAATTAACTCAGTAGTAATTCAAACATTATCTAAATCATGACCACTAATTAATAAACTAAATTAATTTAAAACTATAATGTAATAAAATTCATTAATATGATATTAATTAATTAAATAAACATCTAAATAAATCTAATTCGAAATATATAATAAATACATGTTGATTAATTTAAAAAATTATTACAAACTATAAACTTAACTGTAGTATAAAATAAATATATATTATATATCATATTAATGCTAAATAATAATAAATTAAACTTATTATATAGGTAAACTAATTTATATTTAGATCAAATACTTCGTTTACATAAAGAAAAATATTATTATCCTACACATTCGAAATTATTAATTTAGCGTTACTAAAACTGTATATACTTAATACTATTAATTTTAGTAGACATATAATAATCGTAATAACAATAATAACAATAACAACAATAACAATATCAACCACAAAACACCTATCTGTTAATCTATATTCATTAAATACATTATATATTTAGTAATAAAATAAACATCTAAATATAATCAAATTATAAGTATTTAAAGAACCTTTACTAACTCTTATTGACTAATACTCAAACCACGTACAGAATTGCAAACACAACACTACTATAATTAATTAATATATTTATTAATTTTATTTAATTATTTAATTATTTATTTAATAATATTAAATTAGACTTATTAAATTATTTAATATACATTATAAATCACATACTAAATTTTAGAATTAATACTAGTACAAATATAACTACAAATTAGGAACAAAATAGGGTTTAAATATAACCGCTATTTATCTAAAAAATTATTATATAAGTAAAGTAATTTGTGTCTACTTTTAATTTTACGCTCGTTCAATGTATTCACTAATTTACTATGATTATTAAATAATATTCCATTAAACTCACTAGAACGTAAATAATAATTACTACCTATATTATATGATTTGGCCTTACAAATTACCTCCCACTTTAAATTTTACTTAATTCTTTGGGATTTTAGTCCCCATATGTATTTGCTAAGCCCTGTAGAGTTCATAAGATCTTTATTTTTAAATGAATGAATATGCTGTGCGGTTCTGAATTTTATTTTAGAGGAAGTGGAGCCTATATAAATGTTATTATTATTCCTATTATTCTCATTAATTAATGTAACTATACATTTATATACAACATCATTTAAATCACGTTTATTATTAAATTTGCACTTAGTTTTATCTCTACATGTACAATCTATGAGTGTCTTATCTTTATTATTGGTATGATTATAAAATTTCGTTTTATAAAAATTATTCAGCTTAAATTTGTTAAAAGAAGAAATTATTAGTGGTAGAATAACCAACTCCAAAATTATTACTAGAGAAATTTTTTTATATTTACGATTGTCATGAATGAATTGTTCAATAATATTTAAAATCCCTTTAATAATGTTAGTTTTAACTTGAGCCCCATAAGGAACAATTAACCAAATTTTCTTCTTCTTCTTCTTCTTCTTCTTCTTCTTCTTCTTCTTCTTCTTATTATTATTATTATTATTATTATTATTATTATTATTATTATTATTTATTATTCTTTTTTTTTCTTCTTTCAAATTTTCTTCCATTTCTTGCCGAGTGTCTTCCCGACTCCTAGGGCAAAGAAACTCATAGTGTATATTGGTAGGCCATTATTAAACCAAACTCAGAAGTTTATTTTATTATAATTATTGTATTATTATTATTATTATTATTATTATTATTATTATTATTATTATTATTATTATATTTTATATTTCATATATTTATACTGTGAAATTTGATTTAATACTAAATTGAATTTTTCCCTGTAAGTTTGGAGTATGCTCCCTAATATTATATATATATATATTATATATATATATATATACTATATATATATAATATATATATATATATATATACAGTATATAGATATATAGAGAGACATACAGAGAGATAGAGAGACAGACAACACAGATACACAGAGATAATAGACAGTAATGGATGGTTAGATAGATAGATAGATAGATAGATAGATAATAGATAGATAGATAGATAGATAGATAGATAGATAGATAGATAGATAGATAGATAGATAGATAGATAGATAGATAGATAGATAGATAGATAGATAGATAGATAGATAGATAGATAGATAGACAGTGGTAACAAAATGAGAACAAAACAGTAAGAACAAACGGTGAGGGCTGTTAAGCTAAGATGATGTGAAATGCTGAACGCTGGAAAAACGAGCTTTGAGAAGAGACAGATAAAAGTACGTGTTGTCTTTAAGAAGGAAGTGGGAGAAAGAAAGAATGACCGTTGGTCACACATGGCTTTTCAATTCTATAGATTCTCAAAAGAAAGAAATATATTTACAAAATTTAACAGCTGAAATGACACTGCCAGCAAATATAGTTTCATAGTTCATATGTATCAATTTACAGTTGTATATAATTATATTTGTATACGTAGGGGGTCAGTATATATGTACAGACACGTATTATATAACTTCACTGCAACTGCTAATAGCAAAATTCTTTATGGAAATGAGAAAATACTCCGTAACACAACATAGGTTCCAGCAGAACTTTTCGTGAAATACAAGTAGCTCATACTCTGCCGCAGTTAACCGCGCTGAATCCCATGCTTTCACAAACTTCCTAAACTGAATTAACGAACACACTAACAACAACAACACCCACACTCCGGATACAAAATTCCTTAAGTCTAGTTTGCTTTCAAAAATAAAGTTTACAATTTTTCTCTGCTGAAAGACATATACCAAATTGTTTATAGCCTAACCTATGACTTATATATCACTATTACCAACCAAACAAAATATTTCGAAACTCTCTTAGATGTCAAAACACGGTGTTATTAAATTACATTTAGACTGCAAAACACAGGACATCATATACAACTTGAGATGGAATATATTAGCTAATGTACATCTGCATTTGAGATACAATATACCGTGTAATGCAGTACTGATCATCTTTGCCAAAGCACCAATTCTCAACAAACTCATCGAGAGAAATACCTCCAACATACAAAAGGCACTGAAATGTTGCAGGCATGACAAACCATGAACCTAGAAGTAGCTCTACTAATGTTTGTAGCACTCTTATTTAAGAAGTATGTTGTAATCTAAGTAATTTCACAGGGTAAAGCTAAAATTTTCTAAATGCCAAGAAATGAATGAATTGAAGGTTAATGCGAATATGAATTGCGAATATGAATTGCAGAAGGAATCTCATTTACTACAGCACATGCTGTCAATTCGATTAAAATTATATCAGCCAAACGAAATCAGAATTAAAATATCGGGTTAGAGTACATAAGTGAGAAATCGATGATTCTTCACTTAGAAAAATTCCGTTTAGTGAACGTCGAGACAATTATGCGAATGAAAAATTCAAAATAGTTCCTTTTTCAAAACAAACGGAGAAAATTATTATCTACTACGAAAGACAAAAGGATATATTATACGAATTTCAAATCATCAACTAAACCGGAGATAGTCAACACACCCAGTTAAAATTTCCTCAATAGAGAGGACTCCAAAACATATATGCTTGAAAAGCTTCAAATAGCGAAAGTGCTTGCACAATACAAAAATGTTCTTCCAAAATATCTGTGTTATTCACTCTTTTCAGATTCATTATGTAATTTTTAATTTAAAATTTCAGAAAATCTTTCTTTGGATGTAGAAACTGAATCAAGAATTCTTTCTTAACAGATTTTTTTAAATATGCATATATATATATATCACGTGATCACGTGACCAACCAGACCATCAGATGTTGTTACACATCGCTGGTCACAATGCATTCGCATTGTTTTAGCCTTTGAATGACGCCACCCCGCTGGTTAAGCGAGCAGGCCAGCATATATATATATATATATATATATATATATATATATATATTATATATATATATATATATAATAAATCACCCCAAAACGAAGAACAAACACAACAAGAAAAAAACAACAACGTAGTACATGCAAAGTATTAGCAGACGCTCAGGGAAGATAAGAAAGGTGGTTTTTACGTTTTGAGTAAAGCTCTTCGTCAAAAGCAGGTGATGGAGGAAAGTCTAAGAGAAAAGGAAGACAAAGGGAAAAATAGCCAACGATCCACATGTGGTTGCATTTTGAAACATATATATATGGTGTGTGTGTGTGTGTGTGTATGTTTATATACATGTATTATATATATATATATATATATATTATATATATAATATATATATATATAATACATGTATATAAATATCTATATATATATGTGTATATATATATATATATATAAAGGTGGTGCTCTAGCATGGTCGCAATCAAATGACTAAAAGAATAAAAGGATGAAAGAATGTAACATATCGTGATAAAGCAAACAATCCAAGAGTCTTTTAAAAGTAATAAATCAATCGATTCCACATCTTGTGCGTTCAGTTAATCAATATCAACGAAAGACTGTAAAACATATCATGCATTCTCAATATGAAGCTACCGATTCTGCTGTCATAACACTCAGAGACACGCGCAATATTTAACCATACAAGTATTTGTGAATACAAATATTTCAATATTCTCCTTATTAATTCACCATATTTCCAGAGAAGATAAATCTCCCAGACTCTAAAGCACAAATCAGGTCTTTTTCCACAAGATCTTTTGTTAAAGAGCAATACATAAATACAAGTCCCAGAAATTTAGAACTAAAATTTACCTTATTTCAGTTCTATATCTTTGTATTTTAAAAATTAAATTTGTATTTGAATTTGAGTTTCATCCTTTCTATTTTACTTCAATTTCTGAAACCAAATATTCGTGGATCAGATAAATTAATATTGAATAAACCCTATTGCTTTAGAATTTGTGCAAGAATTGAATCGTTGCCTCAAAGGCAGTATTATATTTATGAAAACACAAACTTAAATTCTTGTTTTACAACTTTTCTATGTTGCTACTAATATCCAACGTCAATAACATTCAGTTAAGTGAGGCATAAAACAAGACTACCGTATTCTTTGCTCATAATTTCTACGGAACATTTTGTCCGACGTGCTAACGGTTCTGTCAGCTCGCTCTCTTAGTCTGATACATAATATAGGAAGAATGAAATCTATTAAGAGTCGAGAGGAAAATATTATGCAAAAATATGAAATATCTATATAGTTGACCTCTTCACACAATGCTTGATAACATGAGATATAAGGCAAAAATAAACTGCGTAAAGTAACTGAATAACAAAAAGATAGTACATAAAACAACCTCTAGTGCGGAAGATAAGATCAGTTGTAAATAAATTTCAGAAATGAATAGCGTTTAGTACAAGTTGTCGGTTGGGACCTCAGATGATCAGCAAGCGTTTACATTAAGGTATTTGAAGAAAGAGCTTGTATACCAGAAAAGCTGTATACAAGGTGTGGAAAACAGAAAGATAATATTTATATTTTTAATATTTATATTTTTTACCGGTTTCAATAAGTTTAAGATGACCTAATCATGAAGGAACAACAGGGAATATAAATTCAAGTAAATTAAATCAAATTAGTCTGTCGTAATATTGGGTCTGGAAGTTCACATGGTTTTTCGTATATAAAAATAACATACATGCATTCTTACACATGTGTACATATTTACCTATTCAGCGTATGCTCATATATAAGTACGAACGCCAGAAAAAATAAAACTCAATATAAAGAGCAAAATAATGAAATATTTTAAAATATAAAAAAATCGATAAAATGTGACTTCCCAAATAATATTTGTGTGTGTATGTATGTGTGTCTGCGTGAGTATATATACAATTTCGTTGACTGAAGCCACAGCTATTCATCAGATAACCATGTTTACCAAATAACGGCATGAGTAAGTTTTATTCATCAATAGAATAATAGATACATACCCTACTTTTGAAGTATTGATTACTTTACTCTGCATACCAAACATTTGTTTCTTTCTTACGAAAGACTACAAAAGAATATATGTGCATATATGAGTGTGTGCGTGTCTGTCTGTCTGTGTCTGTGTATGCGCGTGTGTGTGTTTGCATCTACGTACGTATATATGCATATGTACGAATATATATATGTGAGTGGCTGTGTGGTAAGTAGCTTGCTTACCAACCACATGGTTCCGGGTTCAGTTCCACTGTGTGGCACCTTGGGCAAGTGTCTTCTACTACAGCTCGGGCCGACCAATGCCTTGTGTGAGGCTTACAAAGAAAAAGTCCTGGGATTGATTTGCTCGACTAAAGGCGGTGCTTAAGTATGGCCACAGTCACATGACTGAAACAAATAAACGAATCAAAAAGTAAAAAAGAATATATATACACACACACACATATTTATACATACATATACACATTTATATATATATAAATATATACACATATGTTCATCAGTACATACATATATGCATACACACACATACATACTTTTGCATCCGTGTATACATATGTGAGTATCTATGTATACAGTAGAAGTATATATATATTTGTGTATATGTTTGTGGATGATATATATATTCATGTGTATATATATATAACGTTATTTCACTAGCACTGACCTAGATCCTTCCTCGTTATCAAATTTATCCAACAAATATATATGCATGCGCGCGCGCACATATACACACACACACACATACACAAACACACACACACACGCACACATCAAACATGTAGATTCGTGTGTATGTATGTGTATACAGAAACACTAATGTTTTCATGCATGTATTCCAACATACATGGATACCTACACCTGTGTGTATATATGTGCATATATATATATATATATATATATATAGTATGTATTTTGGAATGTGCATATCTATTCACAGATACATATACGCATATACAAAGATCTAAATACTGGCACACAAGCACACACAATATATACGTACAAATGGTGAGGCTGCGTGTCTGCGTGAGTATGTTTATATATATATATATATATATATATTATATATATATATATATATTATATATATATATATATATATATATATATATATATATATATATATAGTATATATATATATGGATATAAATACATATAGGTATAAATATATACATATATATGTCTACGCATACGTATATGTATACATAAAGTCATACATACATACGTACATACATACATAAATACATACATACATAATACATACATACATACATACATACATACAAGCACGCATTTTTACTATAAGATTACATTTTAGATCGAGGCTCTTTCTGATCGCGAGTTTCCTGATGATTATAGGTTTAAGCGTTACTGGAGAGCTGAAAGACGTGCTGGAATGCTGTCTCACAGAATCTATCGATCATGGGTAATGATTGCTTTGTCGGGCTTTTAAAATTATGAATCAATGAAAAGAGATGGTGGCATGGTAGAATATTTTGAGGCGCGTATATTTGTGAAAGATAAAGGATTGCAGAAGAGAAAGAAAAGAAGCAGAGAGATGAAGAGACGTAGGAAAAGAAGGTGAAAGACAGAGAGGTAGGGGTAAGATTCGGGAAAGAGGTATAGGGGAGTGCTAGAGAGAAAAAATATGAATGTGAGAGAGAAACAAGGAGGAAATGTGTGACAGATTAATAAAAAAAAATGTGGATTGAGTCGACGTATGTGAATATATCTGCAAACAGACTTTCACGTAATGTCTATATGCATATATTTATGTCGATGTACCTGGATACACACGCATGCGTACACACAATTATACACAATTACACACACACTCACTCATACAGATACACATACATGTGAGTGCGAGTGTCTGCACATTTATGCCTGTATATCTGAGTGTGTATGTCTATTGTATATATACATGTGTATTTAGTTATGTATATATATGTATGTGTGTGTATAAATATATGTATGTACATATATATGTGTGTGTGTAAATATATTTATATATGTATATATATATTATATATATACATATATATATTATATACATATATATACGTATATACACATTTATACATATTCATACCTATATAAAGGCATACACACACATGCCTGTATACATGCACACATGTAAATGTGTGTGTGTGTGTGTGTGTGTTTGTGTGTGTATGTGTGTGTGTGTGTGTGTGTGTGTGTGTGTGTGTGTGTGTGAGTATGAATGTATGTTTTTCTGTGTGCATTTGCGAGTGTATATAACAGTTTGCGGTGGCGTATATGAGAAAATATATCGTTGGCCGAGATATCACCATTGTGATGAAAGCAAAATATAGCTTTTTAGAGGTATCGATTTTGTGAAAAGCTGTAATAATAGATATACTGACATATGCGGACGTATCGCTAGTAGTTGTGGGAACTTTGATGATGACGACGAAGATGAAGTTGACGTCTACGTCGTTGACGACGTTTACGACGACGATAAATATGTTCCCGATTATGATTTTAACTACTGTTTGTTATTAGTTGCCCACAGCTATCCAAAATATACTAAGCTACTAGAAGTTTTTTTTTATCCACTCAGAAAATTGTAAATTCTGTCAATTCAGACAATGTTGGGCAATGTCAGTGTTGTTTCACTTTTATTCAGTGCATTCTTCTGTATCTTCTAAATATTCCCATCTGCATTTTTGTCTTTCTGCTTTTATCTTGTGCGCCTGAACATCAATCAATGTTTCTCCAAAAACTCTGCTCAAAACTGAAAGGATCTTTACGAGGGATCCTCTCCTTCTTCCACATATTTTAAAAGCAAATTGTTTGGTAGATTTATTAGCTTTTCTTGCTGTTTATCATGATCGGTATTGTTTTTTCATACCTTCTCCCTGAGACATGTCTTATCTCTAATCTCATCTTAATTTATTTCTCACAGTCATTGAACTGTGACCATACACAGGCACCACTTTGAAAGGTTTATTCAGGCAAGCCGCCCTCCCCTACGCCAGTATTTATGTTTTTTTTTAAAGTCTGGTAGTAATTCTAAGAACCGCTAAGTTACGGAAATGTAAACAAATCGACACCGTTTTTCAAGCAGTGGTGAGGAAGAGCCACAAGCACAAAGCCACAACGCACACAAACACCACACGCGCACATACATACATACATACATACATACATACATACATACATACATACATACCATACACATCCAATCCCTCACTGGAACTTTAAAGATCTGTGAAACTTCCCAGAAGTTTAGTATTTAAAAATATATGAGCATGTCTAGCTATTCAACTATATGCATGAGAATACATACGAATCTGCACGTATACATAGATACATACATAAAAATACCCTGTTGTTGATGTTGAAATTCCAGTGAAGGAGCCTTGGATCTAGGTTAGAAACCGGCTTTTTCTCTATTAGCAAGAAATCTTGAAATAGAACTGAACAAATAATACGTACACACATACAAGCATATATATATTATATATATATATATATATATATATATATATATATATATATATATATATATATATATATATATATATACATATATATATATATATATAATAGAAATATTAAAATTACTAAGTCTCTCTAAAAGAGATTACGGCAGCGTTACTGGAAATTAATTGTTATCGCCATATTAATATGGCAGTCTTATAGATATAAGACTAAAAGCTGTCGCTGATTAGCTCCATGAGGCCATCGCCTTAACATAGCTATTTGACACACAAACTGTGTCCATTATAACCTTCGAACAAGGGAGGTCAGCCGCTTCACACTGCTAGTCAGACAGCTACAGGGTATTTGCCCTTTGTCAATGTAGCGTAGTCGACCCAGCAGGTGTCGCCACTGATCGTCTCTGTTCGAAGGTTCTATTTACCTAGTTTCGGTGGAATACATCCACTTGTTTTCAATAATAGAAATATTAAAATTACTAAGTCTCTCTAAAAGAGATTACAGCAGCGTTACTGGAAAAAGCGTTCTGAGGTTAAATTACACTAGGAACGATTCCATTGATTTAATTTTGGTCGCTTTTATAGACATCATTACCAGAGCGAAACTAATATGTATCACTATCGTCATTATCGTCGTCATCATCATCATATTCATCAAGTGAGTGATGATATTGACAAATAATTTGCCTCTTAGGAAAAGGAAAGATTATCTGATTTGCTTCCAAAAAACAGGGAAAAAATCATCAGAAAGGTATTAAGCACTTGATCAGGTTTGCTTATTTGGGACAAGAAAGACCCTCAGAAAAGCTTTGAGCCCGTGATGGCTTAGGGCTTAGGAACAAGTTTGATCATCAAAAAAATTTTAAGCACTTGATGGCTTAATGAAATCATGTGGATAGCAAAGGTTTCGGATACTAATCTGCTTCTCACATCAATTCTACCAGGAATAAGATTAATCCTGTGTCAAGTCGAATAATGATAATAGTTTGAAAGTTTGACAAAGGGCCAGCGGTTTTTGAGGGAGAGGAAGTCGATTACATCAACCTCAATATTTGATTGGTACTTTTATTTTATCGACCTCGAAAAGATGAAAGGCAAATTCAAAAAGCACTATCCTGTATTCTGCATGAATCCTAAGGAACTGTCTTAAAATTTGAGGATACTTATAATTATTATTATTATTATTATTATTATTATTATTATTATTATTATTATAATTATCATATTATTATTATTATATTATTATTCTTATTATTATATTATATTATTATTATTATTATTAAATTATTATTATTATTATTATTATTTTATTATTATTATTTTATTATTATTATTATTATACTTTTAATCTGCATGTTTGTCACAGTCACTTGCCGAGACACACCCAGTGTCCTGAAGCGAGTGAAGAATATGACGTAAATTTTATGTTGGATTTAAAGCCATAGCTTTTTGGCATAAGAGTCACAGAAATGCAAGAAGGCAATTAAACTATCCTGTGACTCTTCGAAAACAAAAAAATATAAATGGCGGTACCCCAGCATGGCCACAGCTTGTGAGCTGAAACTAAATAAAATAAAATAAAATAAAATAAAATATCAGTGAGCAGTAACTAGAGTATTAGTTCATGACCATTCAAGGATTTGAATGTCTTCAGTAACTGTGTCTCGAATTTCGTCATGAAGACATTAACGAAATTAACTGCCATGGGGGTACCCATGGCACAACCCCTCATCTGGTGATAACATTTTTATCCAAACCTCATTGTGTTACTTTCAATAGTCTACAGAGAAAATTAGATGGAATACTTTTGTTTGACCGTCTTTCGAAGGCATTCATGTATGCTTCTACCCCTTCGTCCTGGTCAATATTGAGATATAAGGAAGAAACATTCATGGTTACCAAAAAACAGTGTTACCACTAGACGAGGAGTTGCGCCGTGGCAGTTAGTTTCGTTAATGCCTTCATGTCTTCATGACGAAATTCAAGACACAGTCACTGAAGACAAACAAATCCCTACATGGTCATGAACCAATACTTTGGTTACTGTTCCTTGATGACGTCGTCCTTTTTGTCTGACAAGGATCACAGGATAGTTTAATTCTTTCATTGCTGTAACTCTTATGCTAAAAACCTTCTGCTTAATGAAAATAAAAATGATGATGATCGCATCTGGCATAATTGAATTGAAAAGAATCCCAGTTTGTCTCTTAAGGACAGTAAGGATTCTCAGGAAGGTTTTAAGCACTTGAAAGACTGTTGAAAACTCGTGGAGACCTAAGGTTGCATGTAGTAACCCGCTATCCACAAGACCGAACATGATCCAAACCAAAATAATAACAATCTTTCTTTTATTCCTTCCGCCAGTGTTTTTCATATTAAAACTGTACGCAAGGGGCACAAGCGCATGGAGAGTGACAAAATAAAGTTATATAAAATCGAGATAAGACATGCAATAACCTATTAAAGATGCTCGAATTTGATATAAATTAAAGATACCAATGATGTTTAAAATACACGCATCCACGTGTGTGCGTGCGTGCGCGCATGTGTGCGCCCGTGTGTGCGTGCGTGCGCGCATGTGTGCGCCCGTGTGTGCGCACGTGTGTATGTGCGCGTATGTGTATGCGTTGGTCAAAGATGCATTTAAGAAGTGAAGCTAGTTGATGAAAAGGGTTGAATATCGTGATAGGTGCTAGTCTTTTTTCTTTTTGCTGCGGTGGCATCTGTATAGGCTGAGTATGAGAGCCGAGATGCGTTGTAAATACTGACGCCATTGAAGAAGGAGGGCCTGTTGGTATTAACACAAGAAAAAAATAACAAAAGAAGAAAAAGAAAAAAATAACAGAAGAAGGCGGAGGAGCGGAAGGCCAGGTTGTAGTAATAATGATGGAAGTATTTTGGAAATGTTGGTGGCTGTGGTTGGTGGAGGAATACCGGGAATCAAGATGGTGGTGGTGAAATGCAGACGACTGTTGCTGATAATGGTGTCATTTATGGCTGCTTCTGTTGTCTTAGTAAAACGTTTACTACTCTTGTATTTGATGATGCAGTTAGCCTAGATGAGTGGTCTAAATTACGTACTTCTTATGTCCTCTAATAACGGCAATAGAAATTACAGAATTAAGAAATGATTATTAAGCAATACTTGTTCTCGTTATAACGTTCTTTTGTACAAAGAAATGAGACGCGAAGATGACAAGAGCGTTGTTGTGATCGCTATTGGTGATGATGATGGTGATGATGATGATGATGATTATGATAATGATGATGACGATGATGATGACGACGATGGTGGTGATGGTGGTGGTGGTGGTGGTGGTGATGGTAGTAATGATGGTAGTGATGTTGATGATGATGGTGGTGGTGAGGGGAATGATGGTGGTGGTGGGGGGAGTGATGGTGGTGGTGAGGGGAGTGATGGTGGTGGCTGTGATAGTGGTGGAGGTAATGATGACGATGACGTGGAGGAGGAGGAGGAAGAAGAACTTGAAAAAGACTGATAATGATAATAATAGGATAATTGTCATCGTTGTCGTTGCTTGTGCTCTTAACTCTGGTAATGATTTACATAATACCATCACACTACGACGACGACGACCACCACCACCACCAATAACAACAACAACCATGATAATAATAATAAAGATAACAACAACAACAACAACAACAATAATAATAATAATAATAATAATATAATAATAATAATATAATAATAATAATAATAATAATAATAATAATGATAATAGTGATCACGTAGATACAAGCAAGACGTTATATATGAAGGTGTCAAAAACGTGTGAAGACGGACAAGACAAGTTATGTATAAACCAGTAAAAGAGTGAAATACATTATACAATGAACATATTAAAAATTGAATGTAAAGTAAAGACTGAATAAATACGATATGTAAACCACGAAAAGGCGGCGAGCTGGCAGAAACGTTAGCATGCCGGGCGAAATGCTTAGCGGTACTTCGTCTGCCGCTACGTTCTGAGTTCAAATTCCGCCGAGATCGACTTTGCCCTTCATCCTTTCGGGGTCGATTAAATAAGTACCAGTTACGCACTGGTACTTATTTAATCGACTTAATCGACTTAATCCGTTTGTCTGTCCTTGTTTGTCTTCTTTGTGTTTAGCCCCTTGTGGGTAGTAAAGAAATAGGTACTTCGTCTGTCTTTTTGTTCTGAGTTCAAATTCCGCCGAGGTCGACTTTGCCTTTTATCCTTTCGGGGTGATAAATTAAGTACCAGTTGCCTACTGGGGTCGCCCTAATCGACTGACCCTCACGAAAAAAAAAAAAAAAAATTCGGGCTTTGTGCTTAGAGTAGAAAAGGATATGTAAATCACGATATAAATTTAGTACAAAACACGAGACATAGAGTAGATACCTTACCATGGGACATAGTATAGATACCCTTCCAACATGCGGGTATCCGTATACTGTATTATGTTAATAACTTATATCTTTTATTTTCTATCGTTTACTTGTTTGAGTCATTTTTGACAGCGGCCTTCCTGGGGCACCGCCTTGAAGAGTTCGAATCGAACAAATCGATCCCAGGACTTATTGCTTCAGAGCCTTGTACTTATTTTATCGATTCCCTTTCGCCGGACCGCTAATGTTACGGGGACATAAACACTCTAACACCGGTTGTCGAGCGGTGGTGGGAGAAAAAACACCGAAACAGACACATACACACGCATTATTTATTTATACGACACAATATATGTTCACTTTATAACGTTCTTTTGTACAAAGAAATGAGACATGGAGATGACAAGAATGTTATTGTGATCGCTATTGAATAAGAGAAAAAACGCAAAATGCTAAGAAGGCAGCTTATACATAGAAACCCTTAAACCTATTTTTACTTTTTACATTTTAGATTTCACTTTTTGCTTTCCATTTCTAAAACCTTTCGCGTTTTCTATATGCTACCTTCTCAGCTTTTTCGCGTTTCTTCTCTTATTCGATTTTTTAGTCTGTCATATGGGGTTTCTGCCTGATGAATATGTTTGAGATATTTCTCAACATATGAAACTATTAGTAGCACTTAGAGACATGTAGTATGTCCTTTAAATAAATAATATTTATCTCTCACCAGATGGAGCACTTTTTTGTTTATCTTTCTATCACAGAACAGTACATTATATATATATATATATATATATATATATGTGTATTATGCATGTATATATATATAAGCAACAAGAATATCCAGAGATAATGCAGTACGATCGTTTCATGCGACTCCATTTAATTGAACAATGCAATCATTTCATTAAATCAATTTAAAATGTACCACAATCTTCAGCTGCACAAAGATATATGTCGTACTGCATTACTTCTGGATATTCTTGTTGCTCATTTTGATTTTAATCACCTTATTTTGAAATTGTATGGATAAAACCACCTTATTTTGAAATTGTATGGATAAAACCGTACTAAATTCTGGTGCCTCAGCTTAAGTACCATATTCATCTGACTTTATATATATATAATATATATAATTATAATTAAGGGCATAGAAAAAATTGTTTCCTGCCTATATGCTGAAAAGAAACGCTAAATCGTGAAACGACATTAAATATCCTCACTATTATTACAGACGTGTCGAAACGAGTGAGCAAACTAATAGAAATTCATAAAATTGAGTTATCTCTGGATTGGATCAATTTCTGGATTAACCTAAAAGGGTTTTCCTTCGTCAGCAGAGAATACTAGGAAATAAATGAAATACTTATACATACCCACAGAAAAGCAGACGCAATGTTATGAATGCATATAAGTATCCCAAATATATCCATAGCAAGCCTCGACACGTGTGTAGTCTGTCAAGAATAGCACGTAAGTGGCTAAACTGTCCCAAAATGTATTTATGGTATTTTCGAGTATAGGTATTTTTTATATTCTGGCCACTGATAACATTTTTAACAATGTCATCCTTTATATTACAATTAAATTAATTCCCATTCAATTCAGGACAGTTTTGCCACTTACGTGCTATTCTTGACCGGCTACACACGTGTCGAGACTTACTATAGAATTTGCTATGGACATATTTGGGGTACTTATATGCATTCATAACACTGCGTCTGCTTTTCTGTCGGTATGCATAAGTATTTCATTATATTTCCTGGTATTCTCTGCTGATGTTAATACAGAAATCAGTCCGATCCAGAGATAACTCAATTTCTATTATCTTACTCCCTTTCGACACGACAGCAATAATAATAGTGAGGGTATTTAAAGTGGTTCAGCAATTTAGCGTCTTTTTTTCAGCATATAGGCAGAAATTTTTTTAATTTTCTATGCTCTTAATTATAATTGTAGTTATGATTTCACCTTAATAGGTCTTTTTTTATATGCTGGCCACTGAAATTTTATCCTCTCTCTCTCTCTGTATATATATATATATATATATATATACACACACACACACACACACACACACACACACACACACACACACACATATATATATATATACGTCGGGCTTCTTTCTGTTTAATAAATCCACTCACTAGGCTCTGGTCGGCTGGGGGCTCTAGTAGATTAGTCAAAGGCACTTACCTAAGGTACAATGAACCCAGGACTATATGGTTGAGAAGCAGGTTTTTTACCACACAGCCACACCTGTGCTTATTCATATATAGATTCTAAGATCTCAAAGATCAGTTACAAAAGAAAATACTTCACTTCTTGTCGCATTATAGCTAGATACAGTTATATACGTATGAATGTGTGTGGGAGTGGAGCATATGTTATATATATACATGCTTATACTCTTTTACTCATTTCATTCTTTTGACTGCGGCCATGCTGGAGTACCGCATTTAGACGAAGAAATCGACCCCGGAACTTATTCTTTGTAGTCCTAGTATTCTATTTGTCTCTTTTGCTACACCGCTAAATTTCGCAGACATAAATACACCAACACCGCTTGTCAAGCAATGGTGTGGGGACAAACACAGACACAAAGACACACACACACATGAATATATATACATACACACACACACACACACACACACACACACACACACACACCATATATATATATATATATATATATATATATATATATATACACGACAGGCTTCTTGCAATTTCCGTTTACCAAATCCACTCACAAAGCATTGGTTGGCCCGAGGCCTAAGGTTCCACGCAGTGGGACTGAACTCGGAACCATGTAGTTGGGAAGCAAGCTTCATACCACACAACCACGCCTGCGCCTCATCTATGAAATTCAAACATATCTCAACATTGGTTTTGCGTAAGGCGGCGAGCTAGCAGAATCGTTAGCACGCCGGGCAAAATGCCTAGCGGCATTTCATCCGCCTTAATGTTTGGTGTTCAAATTCTGCCGAGGTCGACTTTGCCTTTCATCCTTTCGGAGTCGATAAAATGAGTACCAGTTGACCCTGGGGGCCGATGTACTCGACTTAACCCCTCCTTTAAAATTGCTGGACTTGTGCCAAAATTTGAAACCAATAATGGTAATGTGTATGCATGAGCGTATGTAGTGGTTGCACCTTTATAAGTGCTGACATAAAGAACAGTAGTAGTGATACTGGCGTTGGTGATAGTAAACGTGGTAGCGTTAGTATTGCTATAATCGCACTGTTTGTGGTGAAGTAGTTGGGAATCAGTCTTGAATAAGTGCTGCAGTTTTATTGGTTTTTGTGCTGAGCTATTGGTGGCTGTACTAAGCCAGTGATACAATTATAATGACTATGTTTTTGATACGACAGGTAGTCTATACTTGAGTCTGTAATACAGTTATAATGGTGATGCTTGTAGTGCGACAGGTGGTCTACATTGGTATTACTTGAACCACTAATACCTATATAATGACTGTTCTTTGTGGAGTGATAGATGTCCGCTATGCTTGAGTCAGTAATACCAGTATATAGTGGAAGTTCAGTTTACGAATTTGATTCGTTCTTGAAGGCTGTTCGTCACCTAAAGTCTTCGTGAACTGAAACTATTTTTTCCTCAAGAAATTCAAGATAAGGCACGGCGAATTTTAGCCGGGATGTGCACTGAGCGAAAGCTCTCCTGCTGATACTTCCAGTTTGTTGGCCGACTATTGTTGCCGGCTTGCATGTTCGTTGTTCGAGACACCGTCCGTCACCCGAAACGATCTATACTCGAAAAATTGTTCGTAAACCAAGTTGTTTGTGATGAAAGACGTTCATAAACTGAGGTTCCACTGTAATGATGATTTTTGTGGTGTTACAGATGGTCTATACTTGATCAGATAGTTTAGATATATTAGTGATGTTTATGGTGATATGATAGTTTGTATTTGAGCTGGTAATATAACGGTGAATGGTTAAACCGGTGAGTCGACAAAATCGTTAACACGCCAAGTAAAATACTTAGTGGCACTTCAGTTTAAATGCCACCGGTGGTCGACTTTGCCGTTTATCCTTCTGGGGTCGATAAAATAAGTACCAGTTAAGCACTTGGGTCTATATAATCAACTTAGTCCCTTCGAAATTGCTGGCCCTGAGCCAAATTTGAAACCAATATAATGGTGATGGCTATGTTGCGATAGATTGTGGCTATGCTTGAGCTACTAATAAAGATACAGTGATGCTTCTGGTATCATAGGTGGTCTATATTTCCTGAACTGTAATACAGATATAATACAGATGTAATACAGATGTAATACAGATATAACATTGATGATGAAAGAAGCGTCTCTACTATCTACATCGTGGGCATTGTGATCCTAATGACCAGGGCGTCATTGATTATAACTCTTTTGTAGGTGTCAGCGGTTAAGTGGTGGGTGCTTTTGGTAATGGTGGTGGGTTAATTAATTTCTCGATGGTGGTCATGGTGACGATATCTAAATGTGCTGATGGGACGTAGCAATATTGATCTGGACAGTAATACTGTTTCATGTTGGCCGCCATTTTGGTAGAAATGATGCGTCAACGATCGTGGTTGTGGTGGTGGTGATGTTTAAAGCAGTGGCAGTATTGATGGTAGTAATGGTGGTTGTCGCCTTCGTCATATTAGTCATCGTCATAGTTATTGCCGAGACGGTGGGGTGGTAGTGGTGTTGCTGGTGATGGTGGCAGTGGCGGCAGCGGCAAAGGTAATAGTGGTGGTGGTGACAGTGGTAGTGGTGGCGGCGGCGGGGCCTGTGGTGACGGAGGTGATGGTGGTGGTGGTGGTGGTGGTGTGCTGCTGCTGCTGCTGATGTTGATGCTGGTGGTGGAAAAAGGAGTAGGTTGGTAGCATCTGCAAAGACAGATGTACTAGTGTCATTCGTAATGACAGCGGCGGTAACGGTCGTGTTAAATGTGTCGGAAGACTGTGGCGAATCTTAAATTGACAAGGTCTTTTAATGAAAAATACAAACAGTGGCACGGTGGGTGGCCACTGGTCATATGAACTACGAGTAAACAACGAAGCTAGTACCGTGTAAAACTTCCCTATAACACGTTTCTACAACCGTCACTCGTGCCTGCAGCTTCTCCTGTGATCCGTACTCAAGCCTTTCCACTTTTGAGCCTTCCAATTTTTTCACAACGCTAACAGATTGATACACAAGCCTACTCGTGCCATAAAACCTTTTATTGATGTCAACGAACCGAAAAGGTGGGCACAACATGTCTTAAACATTTATCAATTAACCACACGAGGAGAACAAGTTCCTGGTGGGTTTGTTTATTCAGTGGCCTTTCATTGTCTGTTATTTTCATTTCAACTTCCTCTGTCCCTACCTCTTTCGCTCATTTACTCCCTCCCTCTCTCCCTCTTTCACTTCCTCTCTTTCTCATTCTTTCTCACTCTTTTTCTCTCTCCCCCTCCTCTCTCTCTCTCTCTCTCTCACCGTCTCCCTTTTTTTTTCGTTCCTTCTTATTCCGTATCTAAGAAGGGAAAAAATGTTCCGCCTAAACTTGTCCATAAATCTCTCTCTCTTTCTCTCACTTACTTTGTCTGTCTGTCTCTATCTATAATACACACTCACATGCACACATACACACACACAAAAGGTGTGAAACTGATTATTACCATTCTGGTTGATAACTGGTGAATTTTTTAGGGACCCTCTGTGTCTTATACGTATACGTTTTTTATCTGTCGTTGTTTATTTCCAACGCATGTTTTCATATATATATATTCTTTTGTTCTTTTACTTGTTTCAGTCATTTGAATGCGGTCATGCTAGAACAGCACCCTGAAGGATATTAACTGAGCAAATCGACCCCAGAACAATTTTTTAAAGCCCAGTACTTATTCTATTGGTTTTTTTGCCGAACCGCAAAGTTACCAACACCGGTTGTCAAGTACAGACACAAAGACACACAAACATATATATCCACACACACACACAAACACACACGCACGTACACACACAAACACATACATACATACATACATACATACATACATACATACATACATACATACATACATACATACATACATACTTACATATATATATATGACAAGGTTCTTTCAGTTTCTATCTACCAAACCCACTCACAAGGCTTTGGTCGGCCTGAAGCTATAGTAAAAGGCACTTGCCCAAAATGTCACAACACTGTGGGACTGAACCCAGAACCATAACATTGAGAAGCAAACTTCCTTCCATACAGCCATGCCTGCGCCTCTATATGTGTGTGTGTGTGTGTTTGTGTGTATACAGTGTGGCCCAAAAGTAGGTTTACAGTTATTCAACTAGTTCTGTCGCATTCCTATATTAACAGTTTAGATCTTGATTATAAAAATATATGAAACCATTATTCTATACTAATTTAGTTAATTGTAAGATAGAAATTTGATTGTAATAAAATGTTTTAAAAGAAATTTTAAGTGCCTACGTGATAACTGTAAACCTACTTTTGGGCTACCCAGTACACACACACACACATATACACACTAACACACAGAGGGCGTGATAGGTAAATTGTCGCCATTTTATATTTGTAATTTCATGCATGCGCATTGTTTTTGCTTATGATTTTCTCGACTACACAGTATAGTAGGGTCAGTGGAGCACCTTTTGTGAGAAAAACAGCACCATGACCCAATTCAGTCTAACAGAAATTTGGTAACGACATGCTGTACTGCTTGGTATTCGCGCCGGAAGCTCCAATGCGGGCATTTCAGGGTGTTTTGGTGTTAATCTGAGGAAAGTGCATGTACCGAAAGTGATAAAAATCAAACAACCACTCAACATCATGGTGTTTGGGGTAATCACTAGTCATGGCGACATGATGCCTCCATTCATCTTCCCACACAGCTTCAGACTCAACACAGAGGCCTACATCAAGTGCCTGGAGAATGTAGGGCTGCCATGGGTCAAGAGAGTGGATGCTGTAAGACTCTATGTCTGGCAACCGGACTCTGCACCATGCCACACTAGCAAGAGAACACAGTCACGGCTGTCAGGCAATTTCTACCACATCACCCCTAAAATTTGGCCACTTAACTCCCCAGACTTCTACGCACTTGATTATTATGTGTGGGGCGCAGCTGAGTGAGAGACCAACAAAACTCCTTGTAACACGAAACATGAACTAAAGGCAAGGATTATGGCAGCATTCACCAACTTAAATAAGGAGACCGTCCAAAAGAGCTGCAAGAGGTTCCGAAGTGGTCTGGAGGCGATGATTGAAGCCAATGACGATTTTATTGAATAAATTTACTCTTTAGTATTTCAAGATGTTTTTATGTAATTTTGGTTAATATATCTGTTAAAATGAGATGTCAGTGTTATTTTCATTTTTGCGTAATTTAGACGGCAATTTATTCACAGCACTCTGTATATGTATGTATGTATGTATGTATGTATGTATGTATGTATGTATGTATGTATGTATGTATGTGTGTGTGTATGTATGTATGTATGTATGTATGTATGTATGTATGTATGTACGCGCACGAGTATGAATTTGTATGTGCGCGTGTACGAGTGAATCTGAGTATATCTGAATATAAAGAGTGTATCTGCAAAATTAATAGAATAATTAACAGTAATATGCTTAGGTGTATACAAAACGTGTCTTTCTACAGGACATCTTTATTGTTGCAACTGTTATTGTTTGGGTGGAAATTTTTTGTTTTTGTTGTTGTCGCGCTTATACCAATTTCTGGTTTCATTTCACTGTTGCTCTTTCAGTGAACATGAATCATACGAACGAAGTGATGGACTCTTTGAAGTTCTTGTCCATCTTCTCTAACCACCCTACCCACCATCTTATTCTTTTCTAATCATCTCCTGTTACTCTACCACTCCCAAACCCAGCATTATCGCACCACCACCACAGCCCCCATCGCCCCACCACAACCATCATCATCATCATCGTCATCATCATCATCATCATCAACATCATCATCATCAAACAGTAGCCTTCGCTGTTTTTTCGAGTGTTTCTTATGTGCATGTGTGTATATGTGTATGTGCGTATGTGTATAAGTGAGTACACATGTGTATACATGTGTGCACAATATGTGTGTGTGTGCGTGCGTGTATATGTATGCATATTTAATTTCTCTTTTATTCCTCTCTTCCTCTCTCTCTCTCTCTCTTTCTCTCTCTCTCTCTCTTTCTCTCTCTCTCTTTCTCTCTCTCTATCTCTCTCTCTTACTTTCGTTCTACTTGTCTTTCTGCATTTGTTTCTTTCTTCTGCTCGTACTTCCTCTCTGCCTCTCTCTATATCTCTCGTGCTGTCTGACTTTTCTTTTTTTCTTTCTTTCCTTCTTTCTTTTTTTTCTTCCTTTCTTTCTTCCTTCCTTTCTTCCTTCCTTTCTTTCTCTCTCTCTCTCTCTCTTCTTTCTTTCTTTCTTTCTTTCTTCCTTCCTTCCTTCCTTTCTTCCTTCCTTTCTTTCTTTCTTTCTTCCTTTCTTCCTTTCTTCCTTCCTTCCTTCCTTTCTTTCTGTCTTTCTTTCTTTCTTTCTTTCTTTCTTTCTTTCTTTCTTTCTTTCTTTCTTTCTTTCTTTCTGTTTCATTACTGATGTCCTTTTATGTTCGAAACGTCGCTCTCTATGTTCTCTATGTCACTGTCTTTTGTTGTCCTGTTATTCCTGTCAACTTGACTGTTGTCGTTGATATAAAGTGGTTTACAAGGATAAACACATGCATAGAACAACTGACGTACAATACACACTCACACACACACACGCGCGCGCGCGCGCGCGCGCACGCACACACACACGCATGCACGCACAACATTTACAACATCATCATGATCCAAGGAAACTAAAAAACAGAGCGCCAGCTGTAAATTTTCGTTGGATTTGATGTCGGGAACTTCAGTAGTAACACTGAAAGCGACGGCGGTGATCATGACGGTGGTGGTGGTGGTGGTGATGGTGGTGGTGGTGGTGGTGGTGGTTTTCGTGGTGGTCGTGGTGGGTGGTGGTGCTTTTGAGAACATATAATAAACAGAAAGTGAATGAAGAGAAAGGTGGGGTACTTCTTTTGAAAAAGTAAAAAAAATTGATGGGCGACATTTTTCTAACAAAGAAAGCATTGGAGTGCATGAAAGGAGAAAAGGACAGAGACGCGCACACATCTATGTGTGTGTGTGTGTGTAAATATATACGTATGTTTATGAATACCTACGTGTGTGTGTGTGTGTGTGTGTGTGTGTGTGTAAGTGTAAATACATAATGGATAAATAGATACGTAAGTACATACGTACATATATGCACACACGCACATGCTAGTACATACACATATCTCTTTTACTTGTTTCAGTCATTTGACTGCGGCCATGCTGGAGCACCGCCTTTAGTCGAACAAATCGACCCCAGGACGTATTCTTTGTAAGCCTAGTACTTATTTTATCGGTCTCTTTTTGCCGAACCGCTAAGTTACAGGACGTAAACACACCAGCATCAGTTGTCAAACGATGTTGTGTGTGTGTGTGTGGGGGGGGGCAAACACAGACATTCATATATATATACACATACATATATACGACGGGCTTCTTTCAGTTTCCGTCTAACAAATCCACTCACAAGGCTTTGGTCGGCCCGAGGCTATATTAGAAGACACTTGCTCAAAGTGCCACGCAGTGAGACTGAACCCGGAACCATGTGGTTGGTAAGCAAGCTACTTACCACAGAGCCCCTCCTATATTAACTATATGTGCACGAAGTACCGGTGATTTAAATATATGTGTGTGCAATTTAGACACATCACGTTCGTGGACATTCCGTCTTCGAAAGATCATCGCTACCGAAATTATCGTGGAAAATATTTCAAATCAACCTTGCCTTGTGTGCTTCTCATTAATCAATTCAAACCTGACCAAGCTTTGTGCACATCAGCAAATATGCTATTTGGTGTTTGAATGCAAAAATCTATTTCTCAGTGAGCTACGAAAGACGGATTCGGTGTCCGTAGCTGATGACGCGTAATGACGCAGAAGTGCATGTATCTTTCGTTCCGGCTACGTCATTCAAAACCCATTCTTCTGTTTTCACTCACATTGTCTATAAGAAGAATCTTTCGTCCGAGACAATTTAAATGTTGACTAAGCCCTTACCTGTCAATGATTAGTGTCTTCTGGCTTAAAATCAGAAACAGATGGGTTTATCATAGCAGCCCAAGATCAATGCCTACCTACAAAGAACTACCAGGCCAACATATTAAAGAACGGCAGGAGCTCAACATGTCGTGTATGTAAACAACAAAATGAAACCATTGATCACGTTGTTTCCATGTGCAGTCTTCTTGCGCCTACAGAGTATCTCAACAATATATTCACTGGGTAACTTACAAAAACTTGGACCTGCTCCATGATAAAAACTGATGGGAACACAAACCACCTCCAGTGCTTGAAAATGATCACATCTCACTCCTCTGGAACTTCACCATTCAAACAGACAGAAAGATAGATGCGAATAAGCTAGACATTATATTGAAAGACTTAAGGTAAAAGTCATGCCTTCTCATTGTTATGGCTGTCCCAATCGACATAAATGTATCTGTCAAGACTTATCAAAAACTGAGCAAGTATAAAGATTTTGAAACAGAAATTGGCAAAATGTGGAACCTCAAAACTAAAATGATACCTATTGTTATACGTGCCCTAGGAATGATAGCAAATAGGGCTGATTCTTACCTAGCTCAGATACCAGGAAACCTCAAAATGGCAGAAATTCAAAAGATAGTGCTCGTGGTAACTGTCGATAGCCTACATAAAATACTGTCTATGTAATCTCAAGCTTTAAAATTTTCTTAGGTTTCCTTAAACAATCTCTAGAACAATACTAGAGCAATACTATGCAAAACCAAATATATGACATCCTAGACATAATACCAACATGAACTTCTAACTTGTTGTCTCTTGAGGTCTCTGGGTGAAACTTGGAGGCCACAGATAAAATAAAAAAATTTTTTAAATAATAATAATAATAATAATAATAATAATAATAATAATAATAATAATAATAATAATAATAATAATAATGCATGGACAATTTTATAGGGATATTGAAGATAAGACAGACAGAGAAAAAAAGAGGGCTATGGATGACAGAAAGGGACTGAAAACCGGAAACAGAGGCTCTAATCTGTGCTGCCCAAGAGCAAGCATTAAGAATCATTTACATCAAATACAGTATAGACAACACACTAGAAAGTGAAAAGTGCAGAATCTGTGAACAAAATAGCGAAACCGTATGGCATATTACCAGTCAATGTACACTACTAGCCCAGGAAGAATATAAGAGACGTCATGACAATATAGTAAGGATTGTCTATTGGACACTTTACAACAAGTATGGACTTGACAGAGCAAAAAAAAAAATGATCCGATGGGATTTTAAGATTCAGTGCGACAATGAGATAGAAAATAGGAAACCAGATATAGTCGCAATTGCGAAAGAAATCAAATGATGCTGGATCATAGATATAGAATACCCAGCTGACAACAAGGTATGCGATAAGGAAGAAAGAAAAGTCGACAAATTTGACAGGTTAGTTTGGGAGGTTAAGCAATTGTGATCCCTGAAAAAGGTGGTAGTAGTACCAATAATTGTCGGAGCCGTGGGAACAGTGAGTAAAAATCTTGAGAAGCACATAGAACAAATAGTGGCTGCAATAAGGGTGGAGCACTTGCAGAAATCAGCACTGCTTGGAACTTCTCGAATACTCCTGATGGTGCTCGAAAAATAAGGGATGTCATCTCAGTTCACTGGTAGGGAACAGATGGCACCGTAGTACATCTGCAGCGTTAGAAGCTGTGCAAAGACAATAATGATAATAATATAAATAATAATAATATTAATAATAATAATAACAATAATAATAATAACAACAACAACAATAACAACAACAACAACAACAATAAAAATAATAAAAACAATAATAGTAACAATAATAATAATAATAATAATAATAATAATAATAATAATAATAATAAAGACACCGGGGACGTTTAAGATGTAAGAAGGAAATTACAGAGCTCCGAAATCTATCCACAAACATCGAAAACAAGGACACCCTATGGAGCCAAAGATTTACTAACAAAGAATTGGACTGTATCCGAGTAAGTAATACTAATTGAAATTATTACTATTTTCGAAACGAAATTATGTATTTTGACTCGATATTATCTCCACCTCTAACACAAACATGTAAACATGCGTGGAACAACACGATCATCCCCGACCTCAAACACCATGTACAAAGGAACTACGAAGAAATTAAATGCCACCGATACTATTCAACCCAAGAATAACAATCGAGCGGTACGTACATTAAACCTACAACAAAAAATGTACGAAAAACTACACGTGCGAAATAATGTGACAACAGAAATAAACGGACCGGTACCCTACGAAAATGACGACCGTCAAAATAATGGGCCGGACGTTGTACCTCATGTCCCGCAATTAAAACCCAAAAGACATAAATGGACACGTGAGGAATACATTTCTATCTTACACGCATATTTCACAGCAATGCTATACCCACAAAATGAAAATACAACAACACATACATATAAAATATGGAAGGAAAATAATAGAGATATAGACTTGGATACAGCAATGAACCCTAATAAATTAGCTAACGTACGAAGATACATTCTCAACAAAAAAAAAATATCAGAAATAGAAATAGAACATTTAAAAGAAAAAATACACCAGGAAAATGTAGATAGAAGCCACACAACAATGCCCAATAATATAAACACTGAAACTGTAAAACACGAAGACAAACGCAACATTTCCAACAAACACGATGTAAACAACGAAGGGGAGCCTAATGATTATGATAATATAAAAAATAAAATAATCAAAGAACTGAAAACCACAGAGCCCAAAAAGGACCACCGACCATACCTCCCAAGAATAAAAATAACGCAATAACAACACAATTATAAACAACATAAACCTAGCCGTCACTGAACTAGCCACTGAAACAAAAAAAAGTGATATCACTGAACTAAATGACTTGATATACGCAGCAGCCACTGCAGCCACAAAAGAAGCTGGATACTCACCCAAACCCGCCCAAACAGGAGCACCACCCAAACAAACCCTGTGGATAAATAACATCCAAAACAAAATTTAAAAAATTACAAAAGACCTGTCGATTCTTAATGAAATCAGCAAACAAGCAACGCTACTAAGCAACAAAAAGAGAACAAAAATGCTCCACAAATATAACATCACAGAAAAAGATTTGCCGGAGATAAAAGAAAAGCTGAAGCAAGATATCCTTGCCATGGTCAAAGGATCCGCCGGTACGAGAAACGCCAACGCTTCTTTGAACAGAACAAAAAGTTCAACTCCGACCCCAAAAAGTTCTACCAAGAACTGGGCAAAAATAAAATAGAAGTCACTGCAGCACCAACGGCAGAAGAATTGGAAGAATTCTGGAGAGAAATATGGTCGGGCGAACGACAGCCCAAAAAAAAGGAGTATGAAAATAACAAACTCGGCATCTGAACAACTTTGGACCCCCATAACAACTGAAGAGGTCACCCAGGCACTGCAAAAACTAAGCAACTGGAAGGCACCTGGGCATGACAAGATCCCCAACTTCTGGTTGAAATATCTAACAGGAATGCACAAAAAGCTGACTGAAAACTTTAACAGCATACTAGCAGAGCCAGAGACAATGCCTGAATGGCTCACGAAGGGGAAAACCATCTTAATTCCCAAATCAAATGAAACAACAAAACCAGAAAACTACAGACCAATAACCTGCTCCCTACTATGTTCAAGGCATTTACTGCAGTGATATCGCAAAGGCTGAACAAGCACCTGGACGAAAACAAACTGTTCCCAGAAGAGCAGAAAGGATGCCGCAAGGGCTCATATGGCTGTAAAGATCAACTAATGATTAATAAAGCCGTAACTGAAGACAGCCACAGAAAGAAGAAAGGCCTCAGTATGGCCTGGATTGACTACAAAAAGGCGTTTGATAGCATCCCCCACACATGGATCCTCGAAACACTAGCCATTAACAAAGTAGCACCAACAATCATAAAATTCATAGAGCACTCTATGAATAAATGGCAAACAGTCCTACACCTCCAACAAAAGAGGGACTCATGAAACCAAAGACATCCCCATTAGAAGAGGAATATTCCAGGGAGACACGCTCTCTCCACTCCTTTTCTGCTTGGCACTGTCACCTCTATCTGATATGCTAAATAGAACTGGATGCGGATATAAATGTTACGGCAAAACGATCAGCCACCTTTTATATATGGATGACCTAAAACTATAGGCTGCAAATGACAAACAGCTGGAAACACTATTAAAGACAGTTCATGGATTTACCAAAGAAATAGATATGAAATTTGGATTAGAAAAATGCGCCAAAGTAACCATGAAAAGAGGAAAACTAGTTAAGAGTAACAACATCACACTAGATAAAACCAATGAAATAAAAGAATTAGACCAAGCCAAACTTACAAATACTTAGGAATCCATGAACTAGATAAGACACAACCACACAATGAAAGAGAAAATAAAAAAAGAATATTATAGACGAGTTAGATCAATACTAAACACAGAGCTCAATGCTAAAAAAACAAGAATAGGTATCAACACTTTAGCTGTCCCAGTTATAAGTTACAGCTACAATATCCTTAACTGGACACGAAATGAACTGTCCAAAATAGATAGGAAAACAAGAAAAATACTGACAGGATCTAGGATGCATCACCCAAAATCTGACATAGAAAGACTATATATACAACGCATAGAAGGTGGTAGAGGCCTTATACAGCTGGAAAACTACTATAAAATAACCACCATAGGACTGCAAAAATACCTACTTCAGGAAGGAAGGAAAAACTGATCCAGATAGCAGCAAAACACGAGCAAAACAAAAAACTGTTCTCAGTATTTAAGGAAGCTGACAAATACAAACAAGAAATCATACCACCTAATAAACACAAAGAAGAAGAAGAAGATGATGACGAAACAACAAAAGCTATAAAACAAATGAAATCCAAACTAAAAATAGAACAGCAACGAGCCATGATAAAACGATGGCCAGGAAAGCCCCTTCATGGTAAATACTGGACTAAACTAAACGCAAAAGAAATAGACAAAGAAAAATCCCAGCAATGGTTGAGAAGCTCAGGACTCAAAGCAGAAACAGAGGGATTTTTAATTGCAGCACAAGACCAAAGCCTCCCCACCAGAAATTACCAAAAACATGTAATGAAAAGAAATATTACAAGTAACTGCAGAATATGTGGAGATAGACAAGAAACAATAAATCATATTATCTCTAGCTGCCCAGTCCTGGCTAAGAAGGAATATATTCACAGACATGAGAGAGTTGGAACCTACATACATTGAAGCTATGCCAACATTATGGAATAACAACAGAAAAAAATGGTATAGGCACACACCAGAAAAGGTCACAGAAAACGAGAAAGCAACCATACTCTGGGACATGCCGATACACACAGATAGAGAAATTAAGGCCAACAGACCAGATATAGTTGTCAGAGACCATGAAGAAAAAAAATGCTTTCTAATTGATGTATCAATACCGGCTGATGACAACGTTTCTCTAAAAGAAATGGAGAAACTCTCAAAATACAAAGACCTGGAAATAGAGGTAATAGAATATGGAATCTGAAAACAGAAACAATTCCTATCATAGTAGGTGCATTAGGCATGATAAAAAAATATTCAGACAATACATAACAAAAAACACC
>NC_042998.1:104558647-104568647 GCF_006345805.1 Octopus sinensis | reverse complement strand
ACTGCATACATATATATTAATGTATGTATATTATATAGATATATATATATATATATATATTATATATAAACTAATGCATATATATATATATATATATATTATATATATATATATAGATATATATATATATATATATATATATATATATATATATATAAATTTTCAAAATGAGATAAAAATCCAGGGCTGTGAAAGATTTTAGAACATTTATAAATAGATGGTCTTACAGCTGTTTCCGGGATATTTTATATATCCCTTCATCGGAGACGGTGTGAGAAAGTGGTTAAGCAACAGTTATTTTGGATAAGATGTGAAGTAGAGAGTAAGACAGCTGTAAGACTGTCTATTTATAAATGTTCTAAAATCTTTTACAGCCTTGGATTTTTATCTCATTTTGAATTTTTTTTATATATACACATGCTGTTGTATGACCTACGTTGGACTCCTCATTCGCATACTCACCGAACCTGGAGCTTAACTAAAGTCTGTCCATAGCCCTTACTCAGCATTACCTGACACCTTTGGGTCTTACTGACACCGTTACCTCTCATAACCTATAGATGTGTGTGTATGTATGTATGTATGTATGTATGTATGTATGTATGTATGTTGTGTATGTGTGTGTGTGTGTGTGTGTGTGTGTGTGTGTATGCATGTCTGCATGTATATATGTATGTATGTATGTATCATGAGGTAGTGAGTTCGATTCTCCAACTGGACTGTGTGTTGTGTTCTTGAGCAAGACACTATTTCACATTGCCCCAGTTCACTCACTTGTAGAAATGAGTCGCGATGTCACTGGTGCCAAGCTGTATCGGCCACTGCCTTTCTTTTGGATAACATCGGTGAAGTGGAGGGGGAAGACTGGTATGCATGGGTGACTGCTGGTCTTCTAATAAACAAATTTGCCCGGACTCGTACCTTGGAGGAGAACTTTCATGACTGAAGGGGGTTTCTCATGTATGCCTGCATATATGTAAATGAAGTTGTTCTTTAAGATACCTTTGTATATATTGATTCTTTTCTGAAAAACCCCTACGTTCAAACTACACGTTTCGTAGTTGTATTCTAAATATTGATGGTCGTATGTGAGGAAGTTGTTTGGTTATTATTGTCATGAGCTGCGAACATTTATTCCTGTTATTCTCGTTGTTCTTGTTCTTGTTCTTAATGTATTACAAACGTTAGAACTTACAAAAACTGGCAAATAAATAAGATGGATGAATGCATTAAAAACAAAAAGAAAATAAATTACTGACAAGTACAACATCAATTATATATATATAGTTGTTCAATTGCATGCGGAAACAACTATGATTATGTGTGATACATACATACACACACACCATATGTATATATATATATATATTATATATATAATAATATATATATATATATTATATATATATATATATATATTATATATATATAATATAATATATTATAAATACATTTACACTCATACAGACATACAGACAGAAGAATATAAATAAATACGTAGATATATTCACACATAAACGAATAAATGCATGCACCACATCAAAGAAACCATCAAATAACTTTTGGACAATGATAAGAAACCAATTGGTGAAAATGCTGGTTTGATTAAAGGCTCGTGGCTGGTGTGGTGTATTAACGGTAAAATGACAAACGGATATATACACTCATTTCTATAAACACATTTGCACACACACTCGCACGTATAACATAATTGCATAGTAATATATATATATATATATATATAATATAATCTATATATATATACTATATGCAATTATATATATATATGGTGTGTGTTGTGTATGTATTTATGTAAATATGTGTATGTATGACTACATATATATATATGTATGTATATAAGTATGTATGTACGTATATATGCCATGCGTACTATTCCATTGATTAGCTAATGGATTTAGGTAAATTAAAATTGGGATAATTATCAGTCGTGTGAAATGAAGTATCATGAAGATGTTATCATAATTGTAGCTGGCAAAATGAATTAATGAGAGAGTAATAATAAAGAATTTAGATCTGTTGCCAGCAATTTTAATATATATCATCATACTATTACTAATGCCATTCTTTTTCATCAAATTGCATGAATACCGAAAGTGTTCGTCATGTAATATCACCATGAGTATATTGTAAATTTCTGAAGCATTTCTATATTTATTTATATATGTCGGTGTATCAGTAGATAGTATTACTGCTCTATAAGTTCCATACTGCAGAATTCATACAATAACTTAACAGGTAATAAAATTCGTGTCAGATGCATGATCCAGGATTTAATCCTTTTTATTTTTGTAGAGAATTATACGAGTACCATATTCATCTTCTATCTTTCGTTTCAGCGATTGGATTGCAATCATTACGAGGTACCTGCTGTAAGGGATTCAAATCGAACGACCCTATCCCGCAACATATTTTTTTAAGTCTGGTGCTTTTTCTATCCGGTTTTACTGAACTGCTAGGTACATGCACTTAAACAAATCAACACTGTTTGTCAAATAATGGAGTGGGATACAAACTCAAACAGAAAGACACATACACACGTACACACACACACACACATTTATTACAACGGGCTTCTACGCAGTTATTTATCATTCATGGCATGTATGATACACCTGCTTTTTATTCATGCTTCCTAACAAATGGATAGTTTCCAGAATCGTAAGTTAAGGACACTTTCCACAGATTCTGTTAATCAATTTGAAAACTACTTTTTCAATCTACACCATATATACATGCGTGTGGTGCACGCGCACATGTGTGTGGATGTGTGTGTATACACCATATATATATATATATATATATATATATATATATATTATATACATATCTATATATATATATATGTGTATATATATATATATATATATATATATATAATATGAAACCGAATTTGCAATATTATTTTATTCACTAGTTTTACATGTTTACACTTTTATCACCTTCAAAGTATTCTCCATTTGAAGCAATGCATCGGTCCAGACGCATTTTCCACTCTTCGAAGCAGTGCTGGAACTCTTGCGAAATGATGCCTTTTAACGCTACCATCATTTTTCTCTTCGTTTCTTCCATATCTGTAAATTCTGTAGAACCAGCTTTCGCGTCACCAGTGATGACCTTCGAAAAAGGTCCGGGTCCATGACATTCAGCCGTGACTGCTTTTGATCTTCCGTGAGCAAGTGAGACACAGATTTTGCTGCAATTCTTTTCATTCGCAATTCCTCGCTCAAAATTCGTTGGTAGGAGTTCCAGGACCCCCCCCCCCATATCATCAAGTATTTCAGTAGTTTGCTGACTGTCCTCCATGATCTACTCTCTTTACTCTTTTACTTGTTTCAGTCATTTGACTGCGACCATGCTGGAGCACCGCCTTTAATCGACCAACTCGACCCTGGGACTTATTCTTTTGTAAGCCCAGTACTTATTCTATCGGTCTCTTTTGCCGAACCGCTAAGTAACGGGAGACATAAACACACCAGCATCGGTTGTCAAGCAATGCTAGGGGGACACAGACACATATAAATATATATACATATATACGACGGGCTTCTTTCAGTTTCCGTCTACCAAATCCACTCACAAGGCTTTGGTCGGCCCGAGGCTATAGTAGAAGACACTTGCCTAAGGTGCCACGCAGTGGGATGAACCCGGAACCATGTGGTTGGTAAACAAGCTCATTCATTCGGTTGGTCGACTATCGCCCAGATCGAGGTTGGTCAAGCGGCAATCGACCATCTCTAAAGCGTGAAAATCATTCGTAAACTTATGCCCATGGCAGCGACTTTGTAAGCCGTTTGAAGCCTGACAGCTGTTTTGGCTGCTGTTTTCTCCAGCAGAAAACAGAATTTCACGGAAAATCGCCGTTCTTTCATTTCAACCATCGTAAAAATCGACGAACAGGGGAAGAGAAGCATAGCAAAACAAAGATGCAGCACTTAATAGTACGATCTCACAGGATGAGACTGGTGCCTGAAGATTGTATCAAGTGATTTCTAACGTTCCACAGAGAACGTTTCCTGTTACGTTTGGGTACCTCCTTGTATATATATATATATATATATCATGTAGATAGGATTGTAACCTAAGCTGTGGCCTCAAGCAGTACATTTGCAAATTCCAGTGCTCCAAAATTGTATGTAGATGTTATAATCTGTGTGTGACATGTATAACAGCCGAAATAATACTGGAAAATAGTTTTTGCAAAGTAATTACATATCAAAACCGGAAATTGGAAAAACCTGTTGGGATTGTTTCTTCAAAATTACACGTGTTTCATATTCTAATAGGAGTTACAAAATCATACATGTACGAGAATTATGTAAGACATCTGCTATTAGAAATATTTCAGAGACAGAATCAAGGAACAATTTTTAATAGGAGACATCTGGTATGTTTCTCCTACATGCACAATTTTGTAAATCCAATTAGCAAGTGAAACACATGTAATGGTAAATAGATAATACTAAAACTTATAGATGTGTGTGTGTGTGTGTGTGTGATATATATGTATGTATATATATATATATGTAGTGTGTATATTTATATGTGTGTGTGTATGTAGATATATATATAATAATATAAAAAATATATATATGCATATATACATACGTATATGTACATACTTACCACTATACGTATATATATATGCATACGGGGACACAGGACGTCACGATACGTGTACAACAAAAATACGAAGTACGAGTACATGGTATATGAACCAGTTTTTCGAACAACGAAAAACACAAATGGAGAAACAAGATAAACAACATAAATAAAGGCACTTCATCGGTTGTTGGCTGTTTTTCTACTCTTGTATTTTGAGCATTTAACAAGATACGCTTTCGATAAAACAGTTGCTCCCGCAAAGCAAATTAAATAGAATTTGGGATTTTGCAGAGGGTCAAAATTGGTAACAAAAACACGACAGTGAAACCAAACAGGAAAGGCTGCTAAGCCTAGAGGAGGTTGTGGAGGCGAACGCATAAATCAAGCTTGGATAGGAGACAGACAAGAACGTCTTCCTTGATCCAGCTACAACGCAGAGAAAGAAAGAAACACGAGTTAGGAGGAGAAAGAAAGATGGCCAATGTACACGTGGGGGCGTATATTGTGAAATGCTCGAAATGCGAGCGTAGAGAAACAGCCAACAACTGGTGAAGTGTCGTCCTATATGTTGTTTATCTTGTATTTCCATTTGTGTTTTTCGTTGTTAAAACAAAAAGTTCATATTCCATGTACCCGTACCTCGTATTTTTGTTGTACACGTATCGTGACGTCCTGTACCCACACATGCATACACACACACACGCACATATATATATATATATAACGTATAGATGTAAGTATGTACGTATACGTATGTATATATGCATATATAAATATATCATTTATATTGTTATATGATTGTCGCCACGCATCCTCTCCCAAGTAAGTTTTATCTATCTATCTATCTATCTATCTATGTATCTATCTATCTATCTATCTATCTATCTCTCTCTCTCTCTCTCTATATATATATATATATATTATATATATATATATATATATATTATATATATATATTATATATATATATATATACACACACGTGCAAATAAACGAAACAGATTCATGAAACGGTTCGATTACATATCAATTGGTTTCAAGATTAAGGGTAATCCCTTTTTTATCATCAGTGAAGTACAACCAGGTTAACACATATAACTACGAACAAAAATACATGCCTGCAAAACAGAAGGTCAGCGCCGTAAATACCTTGTTCGTACTTATATACATAATAAAAATTCAAAAATCTGGTATCGTTTATTTCGACCACGTGTTAATGACTGTATAATTCAGCATTGAATAACTTTGGTTTGGGTGAAATGATATACTAAATACATACATACATACATACATGCATACATGCATACATACATACATACATACACACACGCACACACACACAAACACTCACACACACACACACACACACGCACATATTGTTTTTATTTTTAAAAAATGAAGATCTAGCATGCAATCAACTGGTTGAGATAAAATTAATTGATTTATAAAATGATATATAAAAATATATATCGGGAGGGAACACGTAGGAATACGAGTCCAACTGCTTACTAGAAAGAGACGCTAAGGCGGCGAGCTGGCAGAAACGTTAGTACGCCGGGCGAAATGCGTAGTCGTTTTTCGACTGCCGTTACGTTCTGAGTTCAAATCTCGCCAAGGTCAACTTTGCCTTTCATCCTTTCGGGGTCGATAAATAAAGTACTAGTTACGCACTGGGGTCGATGTAATCGACTTAATCCGTTTGTCTGTCATTGTTTGTCCTCACTGTGTTTAGCCCCTTGTGGGTAGTAAAGAAATAGGTATTTTGTGTGCTGTTACGTTCTGAGCTGAAATTCCGCCGAGGTCGACTTTGCCTTTCATCCTTTCGGGGTCGATAAATTATGTACCAGTTACGCACTGGGGTCGATATAATCGACTTAATCCGTTTGTCTGTCCTTGTTTGTCCTCTCTGTGTTTAGCCCCTTGTGGGGCAATAAAGAAATAAGAAAATGACGCTAATGTCTGAAAACTACCTTACATATCACCATAAAAATAACACGCATCGTAACACGCATCATAACACGCATCATAAAACAGTTCAGTTATATATTAATTAATTTCTAGTTCAACGCCACGCATCCATTTCCAAGTAAGTTTATCTTTTTGATGTGACTCTGTAGTTTTCCTCATCTTTTTCTCGCTTCACCGTTTTCTGTCTGTCTGCCTGTCTGTCTGTCTGTCTCTCTCTCTCTCTCTCCTTGCTCACACGGGACTATCGTCCATCTTTCTTTTCCTTGCGTGATCATCTTTCTTTTCCTTCAAGACTGTCCTAAGGACTGGACGTATTCTACTTCTCCTATCTTTTATCTTTTCAAAGAAAATATTTTTCCAGCGTTCGCTATTTTACACTCGTTCTGGCCTAACGACCCTCCATGTTTGTTTTAATATTTTATTAATTCAAGGTCTCCCCTTCCTAGTGATCTATCCCTCTTTCTTTCTTTCTTTCTTTCTTTCTTTCTTTCTTTCTTTCTTTCTTTCTTTATTTCTTTTTTCTTTCTTTCTTTCTCTCTTTCTTTCTTCCTTTCTGTCTCTCTTGTTTTCTTTCTTTCTTCTGATCTTTTATACCCCTCCTCTTCCGCCCACCTCTCTCTACGCAATACATACAGACACACAATCACGCATATCTATCTATCTATCTTGATAGATAGATAGATAGATAAATAGAAAAATTTTTTTATACCTACTACTGGCTGCTCGAAGCTTATTAACTTCCTACACTTAGATCTTTGGATCTTACAATTACACACACACACGCACGCACACACACACACACATACATACACACACACACACACACACATACACACACATGTAACAGTTTGTATAAGTCTACTGTATTTTTTATAATCTACGTTTTGCAGTGAGTCTCATAAAAATGTACGTTTAAAAATAAATTAAAATATTGTCAATATATTTTATGCCAGGTATCATTTTCTCCAGGTATTATTACAAATATTAATAGAGCTTTTCTTAACTATATATGATTTCATATGAATATAAGCGAATTTTAATGGAAAATAAAGAAATAATAGATTACTGATATGAAACCGACTTTCTAGACACTGATGTTCCGGAACTTCTTATAATCCGTGCTTATTTAAGAGCAAGAACTTCAAATTCTAGGGGCCTCCGACCTGTTTGCTGGTACCTTGCATAGACTTGCACTGTACAGTATTAATAAATATTTAGCATTTCTGCTAATGAACAGGTACCTATATTTCGTTTAATTAAGGCGGCCAGCACGCCGAGCAAAATGCTTAGCGGCATTTCGTCCGTCTTTACATTCTGAGTTCAAACTCCACCGAGGTCGCTTTCACCTTTTATCCTTTCGGGGCCGATAAGATAAGTACCAGTTGAGCACTGGGGTCGATGTTATCGACTTACTCCCCTCCCCCACCGCCCCAGACTTCCTGGCCTTGTGCCAAAATTTGAAGCTTATAGTTCATTTAAATATTTCAGTAAATTTCTTATTTCTTTTATTTGGAATGTGATGACCAAGGTGACCACCCCTTGCTCGGAAAAGTCACTAATCCGGTAAGGCTTTGAAACTAAAGTTTCCGAAAAATCGATATTGTATCTGCGTTGTATATCTTTCAAAATATCTGAAACCGCGTGATAATTTATGAGAAATAAAATTTTCCGTTAATGAACTTTCATAATGACAACATTCTAGACAAAATTTTTCAACTACTTGATATTGGATTCCGCCTTCATGGGAGGTAGTCGATGGATATCGAATCCCGTTAAAAATGAATCGATTACATCGTCATAATGGTCATCAGCTTCCAGGTTGTTGTCCACTGGTATTTGACTGGTATTTATTTTATTGATCTGATCCTCAAGAATGAATGATAAAAAAGCGACCAGCGAAGTATTTGAACTCGAAAAATAAAGCGAAGTAACCAAGAGCCCGCAAGATTTTGTCGATACACCAATTCCGAATACACAACAGAAAAAAAGCCGAATATGTAATTGGTTGGCCTCATAGAAATAACAGCAAAATATCAATTGAAGAATACTCAACGTTCTGTAAACACAAAGAACGTCATCTTAGAAACATCTAAAATTACACGCACAAGCACAAACACATATATATATATGTGTGTGTCTGTGAGTGTGTGTGTGTGTGTGTGTTTGTGTGTGTGTGTGTGTGTGTGTGTGTGTGTGTGTGTGTGTGTGGTGAGTGTGCATAAATACACATGGGATGATCGAAAAGACTTTCGGATTTTGTTATACATCGCTGGTCACAATGCGCTTCGCATTCCCCCTGATCAGAAGGGTAGCTAGTCTGTCGTAGGGATACTCATTTAAAGGCGAGTGGATAGGAGCAACGTGAAATGAAGTGTTTTGCTCAAAAGCACAACGCGTACCGGGTCTAACCACTTTGCCGCATGCCTTCACACACACACACACACACACACGTCTTTATATAGATAGATAGATAGATAGATAGATAGATAGATAGATAGATAGATAGATAGATAGATAGATAGATAGAGACCTAGTTGAAGATTTCTTAAGTAAGAGATGGAATTAAAGTACTCAGTGCGTCAAGTAGAGGGTATCTTAAGTGATAGAAGACATGCATGACCCCAGACATTCATTCATTGGTTTGAGCCAGAGACTGTAACAATGCTAGTGGCACCGCCATGGTTACATTTATGAACAAATCTTCAGAGAATATCGAGAATGTCTTTTGGAGCAAGTCCTGTGAAAATCACTAAATTTATAATCTCCGCACTCTTTTAATAGTTTCAGTCATCGGTCTGCGCCGGCATATATTTATATATACATATATGTCACCACTACTATATGAACCTGAAGATTGCATAACGCATGAAAGTACTATCATTTAATTATATTATATTATATTATTATAAGATTGTAAATAAAACGTGAAAATCAGGCAAGGCTGGAATTTCTTTGAGTAATGTATTCTTCTATACACATTCATACACACCTGTGCATATATAGAGAGAGATAGTATTCTCACATTTGTCACGAGATTTGAGTTTAAATGAAAAAAAAACGCGTGGTATGAAGTTTCTATCTCAACCACATGGCCCCAGGTTCCGTCCTACTGCGTGGCACTATAGCTCCGGCCCGACCAAATCCTTTTGAGTGGACCTGGTAATCCGTAGCTAAATGAAGCCTACAGCACATATATATATGTATGTATGTGTGTGTGTGTGTGTGCGCGCGTGCATGTGTGTGCTCGTATGCATGTATGTATTTATCGATGTGTTTGTTCTTACTAGTGCATGACAACCCCTGTTGCTTTGTTTTCATCCCCGTAACTTAGTGGTTCATAAAAAGATACCGATAGAATGAGTACCAGACTTTAAAGTAATAACTACTGGGATTGATTATTTTGACTAAA
>NC_042998.1:104546481-104558547 GCF_006345805.1 Octopus sinensis | reverse complement strand
GTGAGAAAGTTGTGGTGAAAGAGTACAGCTAGATTCGCCACCATCGCCGTGTTTTAGATGTTTTCGCTCAATAAACACTCACTACGCTTAGTCTGGGAATCGAAGCCGTGATCCTCCGACCGCAAGTCTGCTGCCCTAACCACTGGGCCATTGTGCCTGCACGTTTTCAAAGTAGTTATGCGTGAGTGCCTGGTTGCCCTGTGCTGTTCGTGCATTTACTTATTATCATTAGCATTGGTGGACGTTTGAAACCAGCCTCTCTCGCTGATTGTTAGCAATTACAAAAATTTCAAGGTTAGCTTCATCGTTGTTTCCAATAACTTGGCAGATACCAGATTGGTTTCAAAATCACTTTTTCTGAAGATGGCTACGATTTTTTCAGAGCAGAGACAGAGTAGAGGCACTGCCAATAAGTTCAGAAAAAGAAATTATGGCTCCACCTATTCAAATGCTTTGGGAGAAGACGCCTAAGTATTTATTGAAGATGATGTTAAATATTCTTTGCGGTTAGATCGACCCCAGTACGCAAATGGTACTTAATTTATCGACCCCGGAAGGATGAAGGACAAAGTCGACTTCGGCGGAAATGAACTCAGAACGTAAAGACAGACGAAATACCTATTTCTTTACTACACACCAGGGACTAAACACAGAGAGGACAAACAAGGATAGACAAGCGGATTATGTCGATTACATCGACCCCAGTTCGTAACTGGTACTTATTTAATCGACCCCGAAAGGATGAAAGGCAAAGTGGACCTCGGCGGAATTTGAACTCAGCAAGTAACGGCAGACGAAATACGGCTAAGCATTTCGTCCCGCGTGCTAACGTTTCTGCCAGCTCGCTGCCTTGAAGATGATGGTTAAATAAGGAAAGAAAGTGTGACAAGATAAAGTTTTACGAATAGTATTTTTGGTACACTTAACATATTTAAATCTAGAAGTATGTAAGAAGACAATTAATTATAAACCATGTAAGCTTATGCAAGGGTGTGTTTCATGTATCAATGTCAGATTTGGTTACAATATGCATACACACATATATTAATAAATATATAAATATATACATACCAAGACATACATATATAAGTATACAAACGCTCACATACACACATATGCATAGCTAGAGATATGTATGCGTGTTTCCCTGTAGTCTGGCGTAGGATAACACATAAGTTTCGGAAAATAATAAACAAAGACGCCATCCGAATGAAACCGTTAATCTTGACACTCATGAATTTTTTTACTAATATCTGTTCAATAACCGGATCCTTGTAAGAAATGCAATATTTTTTTTTCTTGTATTACGTATTATTCAAATATCCATTAGTGAAATCTTTCTGTAGAATGCGCTCACAAGCAAACACACACAAACGGAAATATGTACGTATTATGTATGTACGTGTGTGCGAATGTGTCTATGTGTGTGTGTGCATATATATATATATATATATATATATATATATATATATATATATATATATATATATAATATATATATATACAAGTGCACATAGACACATGCGCACACACACACACACATACACATATACACACGCACATGTATACATACATATATGTGTATGTATACATAAATATGTATGGTTTTTTGCGTTAAAAGAGAGAGAGAGGAAGGAAGGCGGGCGAGATGAAACCACGTTAATTTATAGCATTGAAGCTTTTGTCAAAGACGTAGGTCTCATCACATCTTATTTTGTGTTTCCTAAAAGTCTCAAGATTTTTTTCAAAATATAAAAAATGCTATTTTATATGTTTCTCTGCTTTGGGGTGGGTGGTTTTGTTTTCTTTTTCTTTTTTTTTTCCGCAAAAGAATAAAAACTATATCAGGAATAAATTTCTGAAAATCTTTGTTCAATGCAACAACTCGTAAAACGACAGTTTACCTCGAATACCCAATTCTATCTTTACTTTTTAACTGTAATTCTACAGTCTTTTTCTGTGGAACATGAAAATACAGTAAACATGTTACAATCGTAATCATTATAAGTGCTTCATTACACCTAGTTATTTCTTTAGCTACGTGCAAGCCAATTGGTTGATATTTCGTAATTACAAGTATCTAACAAGCGGTGTTAACAATATCAACTTCAGATATATATCAATGGAAACTGGAGCGACCGTTCTTTACGATGAGTATTAGTAAACCTAATGTAATATATTAGCAACAATAGAGAACGTAACTTTAATTATGGATATATATATATATATATATATATATCGCTTTTGGATATGGTTTGCAAGATTCTTTATATGAGTTCGTGTAGTGAAGCATGTTCTGTTGTGTCTGGGGAGAGTCATTTTCTTTTTGTGTCTTATGATTTAAAACACTCACCGGTAAAATTTCCACTTATTTCTTATTTTTATTTGCAACCTTTTCAATAGTCTTGATTCTCAAGAATCAAGACTATTGAAAAGGTTGCAAGACGCAACGAAAATTTTAGGAAAATAAAAATAAGAAATAAGTGGAAATGTTACCGGTGAGAGTGTGTTAAATTATAAGGCACAAAAAGAAAAGGACTCTCCCAGACACAACAGTATATATATATATAATATATATATATATATATATATATATATATATATACATATATAGTATATGAGTATGAGCATGTATGTTTGTGCCACTTTGGTCTTTCAGTTTGCCAGTTCCTCAACAGGAAAAAGACATAACATATGCTCGAGATGACTGTCCCCGCGCCCATTTCAGTTACGCTAGTGCGTGTGCGTATGCGTGTGCGTGCGTGCTTGTATGTGTGTATATGTATGTATATATGTATATGTGTATACACCACACACACACACACACATATACACACGCACGCCCATATATATATATGTATATATATATATATATATATATATATATAATATATTATATATATATATATATACACCCCCGCGTAATCATAGTTGCTTACGTTTTTATTAGACTATATTGAAATACACATCTATGAGTTATTGTATCTTATATTGATGATCTTCTACAATTATTTTTAGTTATTCTCTTAATATATCTATTATAACCAAACATACATAACCTATATGGGAGATAACCACTATCATTGTTTCCCTGAAATACTCCGTTACTATATTTCTATATTTAACTGAGAATTTCCTGATCCTTACATTCCTTTTCTTTTTATTTTTTTTCATAAATCAACACACTTATGTGATTCTGTCATGTCATAGTTCGAATTATTTAGCACTTAGGTACACTTTATTTCAAGTATTTTCACTCTTCTAAAAATAAACAACTATTATACGTTCGTTAAAAGTTTTTATTGCAATACCTTTAACTGTAGTTGATTTCTCCAATGTTATCTGCACTTGAGACAGTGACACTATTCTAGGTTATTTTCAGGTTATAGTTTAATCTTTCTCAGTGATCACTGGGTACATACCTCAAATATACGTCCATTTCCTTGATACAATAATCAATACCGGATATATAATATATTTAACGTCACTGTGTAATCTTGTTAATATGTTATCCGATATCAGATTGACGTTATAGTTTGGTTGATAGGCTTCTTAATACGAGATTAAAAATCAAATCAGCTGATCTATGAAGGTTTTTATGTAAGTCTCCCTACCGAATGAACTTTGAAAAGTGACTTAAATTTTCCTCGAAATTTATTGTATCGTATTTATGTCAAAGTAGCACAAAATGAAGCACTTAAAATTGCTTCTGCGAATATGTCTAGCAGTACATCTGACATCAAAGCGTCACTGAATAACACTAAAGATACCTCGATAACTAAAAAGTTCAGCTTAAGGAGAATTATTATATCACTGGTTTCTTTCAGCTAAATAAACTACATACTAAGAAGTTTTCTCGACTCTGCTGAATGAACATCAACGTGTTATCAAACTAAAATCTGCAGGAGCCATCAAAGGGAACTACAAGTCAACGAAGATAACTCTATTAATCTCGAAGGGAATCTCTACCTCCACCAGCTGGTTATGCAGTGCACTCTACACTCGAGAGAAAACTCTCTACTATTTTAGATCTCATACCATCAGACCGTAAGTTTTCGATGAGATGGAAATGGCAGTATCGTCGTTTCCTAAGGAACACCCATGTTTAGGTGGCGTTAAACACTACTTGTCAGTATAAATATTGCTTGCATATCTTTTAGAGATTTTCTTGGCTAGCTAGTTTGCTTGTTGCAAGATCAGTAACTCTGCGTCACTTATTTTTCTATATATTGCGAGACTGAGTCTATGTCTAACGGACTAGTATCCATCACCAAGGATGACCATAAGAAGGACGAAACCGTACTGACTGGTGGTCTCGAGGCACAAAAGAAGAGGATTCTCTCCCATCTTACAAAATATATCGAGTGCAGAGTGCATAGCATAACCAGCCGGAAGAGGTAACCTTATATAGACGTGTATATATCTACTTATATAGACGTGCGTGTGTGTAAGTATGTATATATATATATATACGTGTGTGTGTTTGTATACATCTCCACACGTATACTCGCACACATGCACACGTCCATACACACGTACACATACATACACACATGCGCTTGCGCACCTTAGTTTGTTGTGGTCACCATTATCGTTATTATTATTATTATTATTATTATTATTATTATTATTTTATTATTATTATTATTATTATTATAGACGCCGCATAGTATACAATATCGTGAGGTTGTTGATTGAATATATTGTGTCTACCGAGGATTTGTACTGTTTGTCAAGTCGCAACAAGGACCTCAGACAGACGCAATATGCGTGCAGTTCCAAGTAATGCCAACTTTGGATTGTAGGGTATTTCTAAGGTTTTCAGGTGCTTTTTTCAGATTGGGTGGTATTGAACCCAACGCTCCGATGACAATAGGGATAAACTTTATGTTGGACCCTCATAGCTGCCACATCTTAGCGATCTCAATTCTCTGGTCTCCATATTTATCAACTTTTTATCTTTCTTTCATGATGATGTGTTGATCTCCTGGCACTGCTCCGTCAATTATTAGGCACTCTTGTTTGTCCCTCCTAAAGGTTACTATATCTGGCCTTCGGTGCTCTACCACTTTGTCTGTCTGGAAATCAAAGTCCCAGAGGATGTTTGCCTTCCCCTTTTCATGCATTACCTTTTCTGGTGTATGTTAGTACGAAGCACCCGTAACCTCATATCCATACGGCATAGTAGCCAGTGGAGGTTTGGGGCTGCCTTGTCCTGTCAACGCTCGTACTCTTTCTGCGCAAGACTTTCACAGGCATTAACAATGTGAGTCACACTTTCGACCCTCTTCCCACACATTCTGCAGAGGTCCGATGCACTTGTGTGGTATATATTCTTTTTCACTGAGTTGGTATTCAATGCCTGGTCCTAGGCAGCGATGATTAGGCTATCAGTATTCTTTCTTAGGTCACCCTTCTGGAGCCATCTCTATGATGCCCCCAGGTCTTTTAATTTGTTGGTTTCACGATGGAACTGACCATGTAATTTCATATGGAGTAGGGTTTCTTCTCTCTCGTTGGCTGTTCTTGTTCGGAATTCACGAGCACTTTCAAGTTCATTTTTGTTACATCCTTCTGCACTAGCAACATACTGTAGCAAGTCTTCTTTGCTGTTTACCAAATATTCTGCCAAGTTTCTTTCACTGTTGATGCACTCCCGTACGTTAATCACTCCACGTCTACCCTTACCTCTCTTCATGTTGAGTCTGTGTACATTTGCCTTAGGGTGGAGGGCACCATGCATTGTCATTGTCTTTCGGGTAGTGCGATCGTATTGGTCAATCTCCGCTTGTGTCCCTATCAGGATGGGTGCACTATAGCGATCTACAGCAACAGCTCATGTGTTTATGGCAGTCACAAGGTTCCTTGAGTTGAGCTTCGATTTCAAGAGAAGTTTGAGGCGCTTGAAATATGTAGTGGTAACCTTGTCTTTCATATTTTTGCGCAAGATATTGTTCAGCTGCAGAATTCCAAGGTACTTGTACCCATCATCATCCGGGTCTTCCCTTCTCTCTCTCCGTTTGGCTATTCTATACACCTACAGTTTTACTCTTTTCACCCCGCTTCAAAGTAAGCACAGCACACTTCGAGATACCGAATTCCGTTCCTATATCTTTGCTGCACATTTGCACAGTCTCAACCAGCCGCTCCATTTCAGGCTCTGTTTTTGGCGAACAGTTTTAAATAATCCATGAAGAGAAGTTGGTTGAGACGAGGTCCGTACTTTTTCAGCTTATAGTGCACGTTGATTTTACGTAGGACTACAGAAAATGGGATCAAAACTATAACAAATAACAAAGGTGAACAAGAGTAGGCGTAGGAGCGGCTGTGTGGTAAGTAGCTTGCTTGCGAACTGCATGGTTCCGGGTTCAGTCCCACTGCGTTTCATTATTATTATCATTATTATTATTATTATTATTATTATTATTATTATTATTATTAACTCCTTTTCATTCAGCCTCGTCTTTTCCGGTCATCTCGTCATGTTAGACCGTTAAACTCTGCACATTTTTCTCTTTCCGTCCCCTCCACCACTCTCTTAAACCTTTCTGTCGAAGAGCGTAGGCTTAAAACGTGATTTTTTCCATTCTTCCCGAGCCTTAAACTGAGGCACCTGCTATTGTTCCTAACCTGTCTTCGTCTTCTGTTTTCTGTAAATTTTAACTCTCTCTCTCTCTCTCTCTCTCTATATATATATATATATATATATTAATAAATGAATATTATATGCATATATGAACCATTGATATATATATAATATATATATATATATATATATTAATAAATGAATATATATAGGCATTATATATGAACCATGATATATATATATATATATATATATATATATATATATATATATATATATATGTGTATGTATTCACATATTACATTTACAGATAAATTCCTCTAATTACTAATATCGAGGTCTCTTTCATTCTTTTGTTATTTTACCATTTCTATCAATATATATATATATATATACATATGTACGTATGTGTAAGTGACTGTCTCACTGCTTCAGAACCGGTGGTAGTTTATTTACGTCCCAGTGACTTTGTCATTCAGCAAAGACACTAATAGAATAAGTATTAGATTTTGAAAAAGTAGTAAGTTGATTTGATCAACTAAACCATTCAAATGGTTGTCACGGCTATCCTGGGGCACGGCCTTGGATGTCTGAAAGAAGTAATCGAATCGATAAGTGGACGTACACTAAATCTAAGCACCTTTTATCAGGTATCTATTCAAACAGAGCTGACATAGTTAAGCAATACAAATACTCGAATCTATCTATATACTCTTTTGAATTTTCACAAGTATCATGTTGAGTGAAGGCGCATGGCTCAGTGATTAGAGTGTCGAACTTACAATCGTGAGGTTGTGAGCTCGAATCTAGGACGCGTGTTGTGTTCTTGAGCAAGACACTTTATTTCACGTTGATCCAGTTCACTCAGCTGTAGAAATGAGTTGCAACGCCACAGGTGCCAAGCTGTATCGGCCCTTGCCTTTCCCTTGGATAACACTGGTGGCGTGGAGAGGGGAGGCCGGTATGGCATGGGCGACTGCTGGTCTTCCATAAAACAACCTTGTGTCGTGGCCGAAGTGGGTCTCAGAATCATGTTGAGTTAGAGATATGTAAAAAAAATCTCCGTTTACATACTAGAAACATATTTAAGAATCTTTGATATTGTAGGTGTGGTCACACACAAAAGGATGAGGTGTGAAGTGGAAGGAGGAGAATAAGAATAAGAAGGAGGAGGGGGAAAGGAGGAAACAATTACTATTTGGTAGTTGTTGTAGGCGTAGCTTAAACTCAATAATATTGATATTATTGCAAGAATGTTTGGAAAAGACTAATTTCAATTGATATCCAAACAATGAAAGTTCAGATAGCTTATATTCGAACTTACACGCAAGCTAGATGTTCAGTACATACTGTGTTTTACAGCTGTATCAAATACAAGGAGAAGACTCATAGTACGTGACGGTAGGTAGAGAGAAGCATGTACGTTGTAACCATCGTAATTTCACATTGTTTACATCTGATTATTTCCTAAGCCTGCCACTTTAGGAGGCATGTAGCTCCGGTTTCGATCTCGTTGCGTCACACATTGGGTAAATGTTCATGAAAATCTGAGGTTGACCTATACCAGTCATGGGCAACCTGACTAAAACAGGTAAATAATCAAAGATGTTCACTACCATATAAAAATATACCGGTAGTCATGTTCCATGGACACGCAATGTGCCTCTTGAGGCCTGCTGGTGCTTGCAAACTTTTTGGGAAATGGAACAAGTTGAGGACTCAATTTGCGTCAGTGCTTATGGATAATTTACTAAGTGTTTTCCTGAGTGTACGGTAAGGCCTGTTTTGCTCCGTGCTACAAAACTACAATGACAGACAAGGTTTTCATTTAGAGGAGCGCAGTTTTGCCAGCGTGCCTTCATAGTAGCACGAAGTTGGTCCCGACGTTGGAGCTAACTTTGTTCAAATCTTTGAACTGAGAAGAAGCAGGATTTGCACCAGGTCCTGAGTCTTGATGCTTTCTTTTCCCAGGATGAAAAGGGAACTTTGCATCGCTTCACATTGTCATTTAGCTTGTCTTTGAACCGCAAGATTAATCTACCAACTGACCTTCCTGTATATATATATATATATATATATATGTATAAAAACGTCATTTTAGAGCCTTCTCATCGACTACCCTATCAAGATTGTATTCTATTCTCTTTCTCTTTTTCTTTTACTTGTTTCAGTCATTTGACTGTGACCATGCTGGAGCACCGCCTTGCCGAAGGTGCCACGCAGTGGAACTGAACGTGAAATCATGTGGTTCGTAAGCAAGCTACTTACCACACAGTCACTCCTACGCCTATGTGTAAATTGGTTTATGAAATATTTATCTTTTTCTAATATTCGGGTTATAAGCAATATATTTGTGAGGGTTAATTGATCTGCGATTTAAGATGATCATTCCCATTCTACCTACAATTATCTAAGGAACAGAAAAGTGATGGCTGCCGCTTTCACGTGTCTTTCAATAAATAATATAAAATAATTGATGGCGTGTACTGGTGGAGTTTCTGTGATTGAAAGATTTTTGGATAGAGTCAAAGAGTTATTTACTGCACCCGATTTATCTATTTCTCTTTTTTGATCCTTTTGTAATTGTAGATATTTGACTAAATTTCAAGTATTGTATAATTGATGACAGAACTATCTGATAAGCACAAGCTTCATCGTTAATCTAATCGAGATCATCGCCATCCTCGTTATCATCATCATCATCATCATCATCATCATCATCATCATCAGTGACTGCAGCAATAGCAACAATGACATTGGAAGCAGCAGCAGCACTAATAGCAACAGGCATAAGTAAGCATCAGGGAAAAATATATTGTATTCGTGCAGCTGAAGATTCTAGTAGTAGTAGTGTAGTAGTAGTAGTTTTGGAGTTGGTTGTGCTAGATGTGTGTTGCGAGAGTGATGGTAATAGTGTTGTTGCTACTGTTGTTGTTGTTGGTGTTGGTGGTGGTGTTGGTGGCGGTTGTGATGGTAGTGTGTTCTGCAATGAACTACATACGCATATTAGACAATAAAACTGGCCATTCGCCGTCAGCACACACGGCCATTCGCCGCCATTTAATAACACACTTTAGGAAAAACTGTGACATATGTGTCGAACAAAAGATACAAGGCGGACATCTTGATCGGTCTCGTGCTGTGTGTCATCCAGCACATAGCACTGTCCGGTGAAGGAGAAAGAGGATAAGAAAGAAAGAAACAAAGAAAGAAACAAAGGAAGAAAGAAAGAAAGAAAGAAAGAAAGAAAGAAAGAAAGAAAGAGGAAAAGAAAGAAAGAAAGAAAAAAGAAAGAAAAAAGAAAGGAAGAAACAAAGGAAGAAAGAAAGAAAGAAGGAAGAAAAATAAAGAAAGAGAAGAAAGAAAGAAGAAGAAGAAGGAAGAAAGAACCACCAATGACAGAAAGAAAGAAACGGAGAAGAGATGAAATAACAAGACAAATGAAGAAAAAGGTAAGGAGAGAAAGAAAGAAAGAAAGAAAGAAGAAAGAAAGAGGAAAAGAAAGAGAAAGAAGCAAAAGAAAAAAAGAAAAAAAGAAACAAAGGAAAAGGAAAGAAGAACAAAGAAAAAGAAAGAAAAAGAAAGAAAGAAACAAAGAAGAAGAAAGAAACAAACAATGAAAGAAAGAAAGAAAACCGAGAAGAGATGAAATAACAAGCAAAATGAAGAAAAAGGTAAGGAGAGAAAGAAAGAAATGTAAAGAAAAGGAAATGCGGATGATTGGGAAAGAAAGAGAAAAGTGATGGAGAGAGATGGAGGAAGAAGAAGAAGAAGAAGAAGAAGAGGAGAAGAAGAAGAAGAAGAAGAAGAAGAAGAAGAAGAAGAAGAAGAAGAAGAAGAAGAAGCGGAAAAGAAATAGAGAAAGAAAGAAAGTAAGAAAGAGAGAGAGAGGGAGAAGCAAACAAAAAAGAAGTTCCCATTTAATTCACTATAGTATCTGTATGTTCATGTATTGTGGAGGCTCGTGGCTTAGTGGTTAGGGTGTCAGCATCATGATCGTTTCGATTCCTGGACCGGGCGACGTGTTGTGTTGTTGAGCAAAACACTTCATTTCACGTTGCTCCAGTCCACTCAGCTGGCAAAAAAAGAGTAACGCTGCGATGGACTGGTGTCCCGTCCAGCAGGGGAACACATACGCCATAGAAACCGGGAAACCGGGCCCATGAACCTGGCTAGGCTTTAAAAGGGCGCATTTATTATTTATATTTATATGTTCATGTATTCAGTGTAAATATGTAATGGCGAATAATTTCAAGTAGGGCAGGCGGAGCATCCTATTACGTGTGTTAATGAATGTATGCGTAGACGTGTTTTTTTTGCGGGGGGGGGGGGCTATGTATTTCTGTATTTTTTTGTCTGTTTACATATCTTTGAATTCTTGTGGGTAGCGTACTCAGCTCATGATCGTAAGGTTGTGATTTCGATTTCTGGCGGTGAATTGTGTCCTTGAGCAAGACACTTTATTTCACGTTACTCCAGTATACTCACCTGGCAAAAATGAGTTGTACCTATCGTTCAAAGGGCCAACCACGTCACATTCCGTGTCACGCTGATTCTTCCTGAAAACTATGTTAGGGGTACTTGTGTACGTGGAATGTTCAGCCACTTGTACTTCATGAGCAAGCTGTTCCGTTGATCTGATCGACTGGAACCCTTTTCATCCTAAACGACTAAACGACAGTTCTTTTCTTGTAGTTGAGTGCATCTAGATGCACGTGCTTACTTGTAAAAAATCAAATTATGCACGTCTATCGTTCTATATTATTTGTGTATCTGTCTGTGTATGAATGTGTTTGTGAAGGTATGAGGGAGTGCTGAAAAGTTGATGGTTTGGGTAAAAGAAAATAATATGAAGATCAGTTATAATTATATTCAACATATCCCCTCTCAGATTCACACGCTTATTGCAGCGTTCCTTCAGTTTTTTGGGGGGTTTTTTATGCCCTGTAAAAGAACTCGGAAAGTTGGCCCTCCAATCAGGCCTTTCGTGTTATCCTTAAAGCCAGAAACTTTCCAACACCCCTTCGTATGTATGTACATGAATGGATGTGTATGTGCGTGAGTACATGCTTATATTTTGAAGAAATTATTATCTCTCTTTTAATAACTGCGACCCTTTGTGGGAAAGATATGTGTTCTCTAAAAAAGATGGCTCAAAATATTTTACGAACATCTTGTACAAATGAATCAATAATTTTTCAAATAGAAATTTGAGAAAGGTGAGAAATTTTAATGGAAATTATTTTCTACATTTGTTGAAACGAGTTGATATTTATTCCTGTTTCTTTCTTCTTTTTTTTTACACGAATAAAATTATACCAATAAAAAACAAAATGATATTTGTAATATGTTTTCTCGTTTTTCTTTATTTTTTAAAACCTTTTTCAGTTTGAATTTCAAAGGCAAGAAATAATCTAACCACCCATGAAATTTAATTCTTTGTTTTGTGATTAAAAAAAAAATTATCTAAATAGCCACTT
>NC_042998.1:104531481-104541481 GCF_006345805.1 Octopus sinensis | reverse complement strand
TACTTTTCTTGTGTTGTGTTATAGTTATATTTTCGCTTAGTCTTTATCATTATCATCATTTATTTATTTATTTTGATTTCATCATAAGGAGAAATATCATTTCGATCGAATCAACGAGGAAGACGTTTAGCTAAAATTTTACTTCAAATTACAACCAAGACTTTTGAAAAATAAAACATTATGCAATGTGGTTCTTAATACACCATGACAGGTAAATAAATCGGAATATCACAATTAAACCAGGCTTTGACTTATATTTAAGCAACAATGCCGACAAATAAATCTCTCGAATGAAATTGTATATTTTCACTCCACCTACAAGAAATAGCAACAGAATATCCCTCAGATAACCACAAATAAGGGACACAGTACAAATAAGTAAAGTTCTTGATATATTATGTCTCAGAAAATATAAGTAGGCTGCTTAATGTAAGAATGTCTTTGATCATAAGTCCGCACGATCATTTTCAACATGGATTTAATCCATAACAACAACAGCAACAATAATATTTAAATGTTCTATTTAGAAATGAATACTTAATTCATCTTCTGTAAATGAGCTGGCCATTATATCATAAAATTTGTGAAAATTAAAAACCTTGTCCGATGTCTCAGCATCCTGAAACATCATGTTTTCAGAGATGTATTTAACTTGGTTTATAGTTAGTTGATTACCCATTACCATTTGTAGAATGTTTGCGACTTCATTTGTGGTGATTATAGTATCTCCATCCAAATCAAATAAACGGAATATAAACTCAATCTTTCTTTTTTTACCGTTGACAGACTTCTCAGTTGTATTTCGGTCGATAGGACGGAAAATCGCTAAAATCTTAGCGAACTGCTTAAAATGCATCATGTCACTTTTGGCATAATTAAAAAGTAGGTGAACGATACGATCACCAAGAGGATTGATTGTCAATTCTTTAATTCTCAAAAAATCTGCACGAACCAAGAAATCTTTTTTACCGATATCAAGTTGGGAAAATCTCAAGCGAAGCTTATTCAATTCATCTTCAGTAAATCCAGTTTCCTTCATCAAGGTTGCGATATTTTCAACGTAGAGCTTTGAATTGTTTAAACCCATCAAAATTATTCTGCAGACAGAGTGTCTATGTCTTTATTTTTCTTTACCGTAGTATTAGTAGATATTGATTTTGTAATTTGCGGTTTTAAGAAAAGCTCTAAAGCGGAGAACATTTCCTAAGTATTTAATATTACGAAAGTCAATTGACTACGTCACAGAAACGTCATCATATTTTGTTGAAGGTTTTAGCGGATTTTTTTTTTTTTGCGTTTCTTTATTTCTCATATATTCTACGACATCATTTACTTAAACATACATAAACATCCCTAGGTAATATTTTACGTTATTTGCACATGCCTAATCAGGCATAAAAGATTGTATAACTTGCAAAATTCCAGAGATGGTGAGAGGGGACATAGAGAGGGTAGAAGGGGGAAATGGTAGGCGAAGAAAATAAGAAGGAAGGATTCTCGAATAGGAAAGAAGAAGAAAGAAAAAAGCCTGAAGAAAAGACGAAAGGAAGACATACACACACACACACGTACACTAATATATATATATATATATATATATATATACACACACACACATACACACACACAAATTTATTTATATATATATATGCATATGTATATATTTATGTGTCTTTGTGTCTCTGTGTGTCCCCCCACCATCGTTTGACAACCGATGCTGGTGTTTGCATCCTTGTAACTTAACGTTCTGCTAAAAAAACGATAGAATAAATACTAGACTTACAAAGAATAAGTCCTGGTGTCGATTTCTTCTACTAAAAGCCCTTCAAAGGGGTGCTGCAGCATGGCCGCAGTTAGATGATTGAAACAGTAAAAAAGTAAAAGAATATATATATATATATATATATATATACACGCAGATGAAATCGTTTTTATAGCGTACACTCTTCAGGAGCGTAATTTCTCTAGTTCAAGTCACAAAATATTCCACAGAATGGGAAGGGTAAGGTCGATTTAATAAACAATTATAAACTTTACTCTGTTTATTTGCGCGTGCATATGTAAATATATATATATGTGTGTGTGTTGTGTGTGTGTGTGTGTGTGTGTGTGTGTGTGTTCATACATTTGTATGTATGTATGTGTGTATGTATGTATGTATGTATGTATATGTGCATGCAGTTTTTTCAATGAGTCGGAGAGTGATTGGATAAACTACCTGCAGCAATCTACTATAAAAGCAGGTAGTAATTTTAACTTGTCCTTTTTCTTAGTGCAAATTTTGAAGTGTGCAGTTCGATTTTAACAATTATTTTTTCAGAGCTATTACGGAAGTGACAAAGGAGCATATTCGGCATATTTTGCTTTTTGAGTTCAATAAAGGCAACAACATAATGGAAGTGCTAGGAATATTAGTAGAGTATATGAGGACCGAACAATAAGCGTAAGCCAGGATCAATAGCGCCTCCAGAAATTCCGAGCCGGAAACTACAGCTTCGTCCTAGAAGATCTGTAGAGCTCGACGAGGACGTCCTGCAAACCCTGGTGGAACAAAATGCTATCGCAACTGTTGAGGAACTAGCAGAGCAGCTTGGATTTGATCATTCAACCATTTATCGACACTTGCGTGCCATCGGAAAACGACCATCTTTGGTTTCAAGAAGAAAGGTGTTCTTCCATCTGGATAATACTCGGCCACATACAGCAATGGTGACATTCCAAAAGCTGTAGCTGTTTGAATATGAAACGATGCCCCACCCACCATATTCGCTGGACAATGTCCCATCTGATTACTATTTATTCTGCAGTCCGCAAAATCATTTGGACGGAAAAAATATGAATTCTGTAGACGAGATCAGAATGGTACTGGAAGAGTATTTTTCGTCACGGACAAGTGAACTTTGGAAGAGGCGCCTTGCATGTCTACTAGGCAGATGGAAGAGTATTTTAGAAAATGAAGGAGAGTACATTTTAAATTTAAGAAGAAATTTGTTTATCGTAATTTTGAAAACTAAAAGAAGTATAAAAAAAACACATTATTTATGGGGTGACCCTATACATATGTACTGTACGTATTGCATTGAAATTTAAGTAAAGAGAAGGAGTTCATCACCGCATGTGTTTTAAGACTCCGAGGGCAGAAAAAGGTTTTTTTTAAATAGTTTTAGAACTGCCGATATACGTCTGTAACAATAAGCGGCGAGCTGGCAGAAACGTTAGCACACCGGGCGAAATGCTTAGCGGTATTGCGTCTGTCGTTGCGTTCTGAGTTCAAATTCCGCCGAGGTCGACTTTGCCTTTCATCCTTTCGGGGTCGATAAATTAAGTACCAGTTACGCACTGGGGTCGATGTAATCGACTTAATCCGTTTGTCTGTCCTTGTTTGTCCCCTCTATGTTTAGCCCCTTGTGGGCAATAAAGAAACAGATATACGTCTGTAACATAGAAAAATAACATATAATGATATCGATCTAAGTACGATTTGAAAGCCAAATCAATGGGAACGAGACAAAATTCTATAGAAAAAATATCTAGTTCTATCTTCTTATGTTTTAGGTTAAAATGCCATTCTCTGAAGCTTGAAATTGATGGAGCCAACGAAAGAGTTTCTGCGTAATCGTTTGACCTGGTGGAACCAGCAGATAAATTTCGTTCAAACCAAACTCCGTGTCTTAAAATAAATGATCATGGCTTTAACGGTTTGATCATTGATTTCTTCAATCATGCCTCACCTGGAACTAAACAGCATCAATAGTTAGATATGATGTATGTGTGTGTGTGTAAGAGAGTAGGAGAGAGAGTAAGAGAGAGCGCGAAAGAGAGAGAGAGAGAGAGAGAGAGAATGTTCATTGACAAAATTGACGTGCGTATATTTTCTTGCCACCCAATCCATGAAAACCAAATTTAAATTTGTAGTGAAAGTAAAGTAAAATATAATGTTTATTGAAATGTCATTTAACAGCTTCCTACCTTTTCAAAAGTAGTAATTATTCTTTTGTGTTTAGCTGAATTTCCTAAATATAGTCATTGGTCGGTTATGTAGCTCTTTGGGGTTTTAAACAACATTTAGAATTTTAAAATATCTCTAACATGAAATACTATATAGTAAGACGTAGTGTCGATTTTAAGTCTTTTTCCCGACTACGTAAATGTTACAAAGTTTATGCTTTGTACCACCTCATCAATAGAATGTTATGGTCTAAAACTGTTGGCTGAATTTTTATTTTTTTTTTACATTTTGGGCTCTTCAAAATTTCTTGATGAAACCACCTGAAGGAGCAGACCAATGGCCAAACGTTCTCCAGCTGTAAATGTCCTATGGTATTTTAAGACACACAAGGAAGTGAGGTACCCAAAAGTAACAGGGAGCGTTTTCTGTGGGACAAGCCCGTTGTAGTTCAGACTTCTGCTGCTAGATGCAACTTGAATCGACCCTCGGGCATTAGTCTACCAACCGGCATCGTCGAGTGAAATCGTGCTGCCAATGGTGCGTCTTTGTTTTGTAGTACTTCTACCCTGTTCGCTGATTATTGCAATGGCTGAAACGAAGGAACAGTGTGCTTCCATAAAATTCTGTTTTCTGCTGGGGAAAATGGCGGCCGAAACAGTTGTCGTGTTTCAAACAGTTTACAAGGACGATGCCATGAATAAAACACAAATAGTTTTCATGCCTTAGGGATGTCACTTGTCGCTTGAAAGCCAATTTCTTTCAAGATGGCCGTTGAGCCCCTGAACGAAAGAAAATATCACGAAAGTTCATGAACTGATCTTGGAGGACCGTCACCGAACAATTGACAAGCATGATATGACTGGTGTATCCTGGAGCTCCAACCAAAGAATTTTGAGCGAGGAATTGCGAATGAAAAGAGTTGCAGTAAAATTTGTGCCACGTTGCTCAAAAGCAGTCACGAGTGAATGCGTGTCATGAACTGAAGGAACAGTTGGAAATTGACCCGAACTTTTTCTGAAGCTCATCACTGGTGACGAAAGCTGTGGTTGGGCAGCAAGCTTCTTACCGCACAGCCACGACTACACCTATGTGAGTGTGTATGTGTGTGTGTGTGTATGTATATATATACATATATATATATATATATATATAATATATATATATTATATATATATATATATATTATATTATTATATATATATATTGTTATATTTCGGAATGGTCATATTGCCAGTTTAGCCAATAAAACCACACGCACTATATATTTGGTGTTATTTTGCTTCAGTGATATTTATTTTTTACATTAATCTTAATCTTATTTCGGCCAAAGTTCTTTCGTCACACTCCTGTGACCGCATCAGTGGTCCTTTGTTTCTTCTCACTTATTTGTGTCTCTCCTTACTAACCGTCAGCCATTTTGTATTTCTATTGCATGTCTTCATTTGCGCATGCTTATATCTCTATGTGCGTCTATGTTTATTTAGTGTGTGTGTGGGGGGGGGGATGCCTGTAATATTTGTATCTTCTGTTTATATACATTCTTGTAATTTGTATTTTGTTTTTGTTGTTGTTGCTTTTGTTCTAATTTTGTTCATGTGTTTACATCCACCCATTATTATCATTACATATGCTTGTATGTATGTATAACAACAATATTAGTAATAATAATAATAAATCTAATCGAAACAAAAAAAATTATATATATATATATACACACATATATACACATATACATATATATATATATACACATATACATACATAGATATATATACATATATATAGTTATTCATTTCTATCTGTTTATTTATCTGTGTATTTATTATGTTTTCAGGATCCTCTATCGTCATATGTTGTGGTGTGTGCTATTGCTCCATTCTAGTTTTCTATTCAGGCTAGGTTTATTTTCTATTATATGTGTAGCTTCTGTAATTTGTCTAATTGTTGCATCTGTTCTATGTGTGGACAATATCTTAATCTCTATGTTATTGATTGATCCCCCGTGTTCCTGTTCGGTGTGTTGGTACAGAATCGATGAGCTTTTACCTTCCTTGAGTTGTCTCCAATGTTCATTCACCCGCTCTCCAGTGCTTCTTGCTGTTTCCCCTACGTATGTTACTGTCTTGTTACTGCATCGTCCCTCTATACATCTTATACTATAGACTACATTTCTGGCTTTACAGATATATATATAAGGGTAGAAATTGATATTAATCAATTAAAACCAGTGGTCTAGTATATTTTTAAAAATCCGAAGAGTAAAAATTTTTTACATACAAAATTTAGAGGATTGACCACTAAAAGTGGACAACTTGTATACTAGAAACAGACGTCAAAATCGCAATTTTCCACGTAGAATGGCGATTTTCCATATATATATATATATATATATATAATATATATATATATATTATATATATATATATATATATACATATACATATACATATATGTACGTATATACATATGTATATACATACAAAATTTAGAGGATTGACCACTAAAAGTGGACAGCCTGTATACTAGAAAAAGACGTCAAAATCGCCATTTTCCATGGAAAATCGCCATTCTACGTGGAAAATTGCGATTTTGACGTCTGTTTCTAGTATACAGGTTGTCCACTTTTAGTGGTCAATCCTCTAAATTTTGTATTTAAAAAATTTTTACTCTTCGGATTTTTAAAAATATACTAGACCACTGGTTTTAATTGATTAATATCAATTTCTACCCTTATTTAATTTATTTATATACATATATATATATTTATACAAGAAATAATATTTGTCTCTTTTTATGGAAACAAAAAGGTATATAGGACTACAAAAAAGAAGTGCTCAAATGTAAATGAGACAAAGATAAAGAAACATTGGTCATAGAACACATTAAATTCGAGTTAACAGGGAGTTGAGCACTCCCACCTAGCGCGAAACAACATCTGTAGATTAGTTTATGGGTTATTGCCCTTTATCAACACTGAGTAGCTGCTTGGCCAGATGGAGTTGCTGAACAGTGAATTCAGTAACGTCATCTGGCCAAGCAGCTACGCTGTGTTGATAAAGGACAATAACCCAAAGACTAGTCCACAAATGTTGTTTTGCGCTAGTTGGAAATGCTGAACTTCCACTTCAAAATATAAGGACACAGATATTGTGTCCGATATCCAACTAGAAACGATGGTTATGGGGGTTAAAACAACAGTAACATCGTCCCTCCCAGGGCAGCCACATTACGATAGCAAATAGCCTTATATATATATATAAATATACATATACACACATAGCCCAATCTCTCCCAAAATGCACATTACCATCGTTAAGAGGTGTACAATATATAATATGATCCCCTTGTATGCAATGTAATGTGTTTGCAATGATATGAAAGGAGAACTGCACGGGTGAAATTATTTTAGTCATAGGTTTGGCGATAAAACTGACTTGTAGCTGAACAACAGCAATAACGAAACATGGGGTAATTTTCAATAAAACAAACACAAAGCGAATTCGCGTACACATTCGAAACCTTTTAATTTACATTTATTTATTCACTTATTTTTGTACTTCTTCACTTTTCATTGCCAGACTGTGTCAAATCTAAGACTTATTACCAATATTTTAATGCAGAACTATAATTGTGAATAGAAAAGCTTCTCAAAATCACATTGAAGGTGTTGTAGGAAAAAGATACATTTCCTGAGTTAATGAGGTTGTAGATGTAACATTAGATTTAATGAAGCTGTTCACATTTCTACAGATAGAAACCAATGTCAAAAGCGAAGTGATCAACACTGAATACATATTTCTGATACTGTGTGCTACTCAACATGGACGCGGGAGTAGTGGTTGAAGAGAGAAAGAGAAAGAGAGAGAGAGAGAGAGAAAGGAAGGAATTTAGATTATCCCCACATGGTGAATTGTAATATATAGAAGAAATTAAAGAAGGAAAATATAGTTTTTAATATAACTTATATTGTTTGTCAACCGGTTTCACTTTCGCTAATCATGACATTAAAATTTATTTAAATGCGTATTTTCTTAAGAAAATGTTTTCCTTCTTTTGTCCATGTTGTATGCGAAGTTAATGAATAAATGACTCAACAAATAGAAAAATCTAAGGGGAGATAATTGGTTATCGTTATTATTGTGGACAGGGAAGATAATTGTTCATCTTTCGATGGGGTGGTGGTAGAATATATATATATGTACACAAAAATTCAAAAACTAGAGTAGTGGGGAGAAATATGTAGATTGACGGGTATGTAATCGTGAGTTAAAATATGTATAGAGATCAAAGTTTGTTATGCGTGCATATTCAGACGTGCTTCTTTGTTTAAACATTCGTGTAAAGAAATTATATCTTTGCACTGGTAGAAGGATAAAACTGTGAAATTTGGTTTGATGTTACCTGCACATCTCTGTATGTGTTTACTTGAATGAATCTGTCTGTAGTGCGCAAACTGGATCTGCACTTTACGTAGAGTGGTTCTCCGTTTGAATGTCATTCTCGTCTGTCCTATATAGTGATGTCCACAACTCGAGCAGGTTTTTACATAAATTAGGTTCGCAGAGGCAGAAGTGAAGGTTTTAATTGTGAACCTCTCTCTTTGTTTCAAAAGGAACTCCGAGCATTCAAGTAGGTTGGGTCATGTTCCACAGTTTGGGCGTCCACATTTTTTAACTGTTGGTTTCATGGTTGTTGTGTAAAGCTTCGCACTTGTTAGTAGTCTCTTTAGCGATTTGTGCTGCTTTTTGGAAGAGGTCGACAAGCACAATATAAGATATATTAAAAATTATATTAAAACTATGCCGTGTGCGCAATTTCCTTCTTATATATATATATATATATATATATATATATAATATATATATATATATATATTATATATATATATATATATATATATATGTATGTATGTATGTATGTATGTATGTATGTATGTATGCATGTATATATATATATGTGTGTGTGTGGAGAGAGAGAGAGGGGGAGAAAGACAGGTAGAGATGCATTCTATTGTATTTCATTATATGAACTGCATTCCGAAGGTTATAACTTTCTTTTTAATTAATAATCTTAACATCAAAGTAGAATGAACTATCTCATTTGAGATACATAAGGAACTTCAGAAAAACCCATGTAGATTGCTGAGCATTGTCAGGGACTCACATAGACGACCTCCAGCCAAATTATTATCTGAGAATACATATATGGGAGGGAGTCATGATGCGGCGACTCAGCACCTGACAATTCAGCGCCGAAAATTCAGCGCCAACAATTCAGCACTTGATAATTCAGCGCATAGACAATTCAGCGCAGAGTATCTTATTGAACTTTGGGGATAGTGGCCGACTAATCTTAACATTTTTCTAATCCACCGCCAGTCTCAGTCTATGAACCAAAGTGTTTAAAAGGCAATAATACTAAACTACTTTGAACCAGTAGTTATCTAGTTACATTTTCATAGGTGATTCAAAAGGTATAGTTATTGTTTCGTATGGCCGTGTGTATATATATTTATATTTTTTTGTTGGTGCTTGTTTCATGTATATGTATCCTTTTTTATGTATAGTTATATATATTCTATGATTGCTGTGTTTGTAAGTTAGATGTGCATGTGTTTTAGATATACAACCAACATCAATATAATGTAATAATAAATTACATATATTACATGCGCTGAATTATCGGCGCTGAATGGTCGGTGCTGAATTCTCAGGCGCTGAATTGTCGGTACTTCCATGGGAGTAATATATGGATGCGAACATAGCTTCGCTTCAGAGGCCTATCCGTAGCTGCCAATTTGTTCGTAATATGAACCTTTGTCCGCCGTCGTTGTAAACATACTTGAAAATTAATTTGCTAATTTTCTCTGAATCTGGTTCTTAACAAAAAAATTTTTAAATTCTTTGCTTTCGAGAAATTTACCCCAATTATCGATTGAAACAAGTGAAAGGTATAAAGATAGTCCTATATTTAATGTGCTTGCTACTTGTAGTTCCATCAGCGCTCCTTTATGTTTAAAGGTATGTTCATCTACGATCGTTTTGAAAATTT
>NC_042998.1:104496481-104526481 GCF_006345805.1 Octopus sinensis | reverse complement strand
AAGCTCCTTACTTGTATCTATGTTTATAGTGTGGGAGTATGTATATATGGTTTATATGTACGAGTTTTCACACATGATGGAATGCATATAACTTCACACTCGCTGTCGCTTATAAAGGTTGTGCATATGTGTGAGTGTATATGAGTATGTGTGGGGACATGTTTGTGTGAGATTTAAGTGAATATGTGCCTTTAGAAAGCGTTTTAACTGTACGAGTTTGCGCTCTCGTGTAAATAAGTTACAGTGCTGATTAGCCTTATTAAATATGCGACTCAATATTCTATTAATATATGCTCTTGTGCAAATGTGTGTGTGTGTAGTTGTGTATATTTATGTATGTGAATGTATGTATGTATGTATATGTCTGTGTGCACATGTACAATGTCTAGAAGATTTGAGTGTAGAAAAATTTCCACGTAAGTTCATAAATTGTGTACATGTATGTGATATTGCAGCGTGTGTGAGTGAACATATACATCACGCTTATTAAATATAAATATAGGCTGATGATGAACCGAGAAGATATTCAAATGCTGACGTGTTACAACATAAATGATAAATCGCTCGATAGTCTTGCGTTGATACCGTTCTCATGTTACAGTGATTTATGCCGTGTCTGATATTTGTTGATACTGTCGTATACCGCTTTGTTTTCTGTAAGAATATACTCTTTATCGTTTGCTTGAACATAGCTGACTTTGGGCTAAACAACTATTCTGCATGTGTGTGTGTGGTGTGTGTGTGTGCGCCTGTGTTTATGTGTGCGTGTGTATGTCTGTGTGTGTGTGTGCGTGTATATATCAGAAGGCATAAAATGAAATGTATGCACAAATGAAGCAGGAGAAATATGCAGGTATATATTTCATTGTATTCAAAGAATTATCATCTCATTTCAGTTGCATTATCGATGAAACTGTTCACTTAGTGATGTAGACTAAACGGCAGAATATCCTAAAGAAATATGTACTTAACGTGATGCTCACACAGAAAAGGTACGGCATTATCCATGACCGGGTGGGTACTTAGAATGATAGGCATTATTCGCCCGACATACAACTCCCGCCTATCAAGTTTCAGTGAGTTGCTTTCGGTCGAGTCAAGACAGTCGAAAAAATTATACGACCTGTAGGATCGACCTTTAGACGTCCACGTTTACATATACTGATACACAAACAGGCACATATTCCCAGTACTAGATGTCCTTTAACTAGGCACTCAATGGACCCGCTTTCGTGTCTGGGTTCGTTTTCACTTTCTCTTCGGGTTGGTTACGTGATTCTTTGCAAAATCTTGACGGAATGAACTTTCTCTCTGGAGATGAGTGCCTCTCGCTGGAACGAATTATAAATCGTAAAGACATATACTTTACGAATAAATCAATCTATACTATATCTTGCCATGCTTTATCTTAGATAATACTATCTAGTTAGGATGTATGTATATATGTATGTATGTATGTATGTATGTATGTATGTATGTATGTATGTATGTATGTATGTATGTATGTATGTATGTATGTACGTATGTACGTACGTATGTATGTATGTATGTATGTATGTATGTATGTATGTATGCATGCATGTATGTATGTATGTATGTACGTACATATGTAATGTATGTATAGGTCAATATTTAGATTGCTAGCTAACTAGGTAGATAGATTGATATATACATACATACATACATACATACATACATACATACATACATACATATAATCATGATGGCCGTCCACTTGTGACCGAGAAGACCATTGCGGAGCTTTAGGAACACTGTGCGCTCTAGCACTAACTTATATTTTGCATTTCTGGTTCCGTTGGTAACTAATGAGCCCTGCTCTTGACAAGCATCCACAACTGCAAACATTGAAAACCAAGCTTTCCTCATTCACTACACTAGCAGCACGCTTGAATTCTTCATGCAGAATACGTATTCACTTAAAAGTGTCGACCCCCTCCTTAACCTGCTTCCTTCATCTGTGGCGATGACAGGCATTGCTCTCCCAGTCGGTCCCTTGCATATCACAGGTCTTCAATGAGGAATTTACACAGTCCTTAAATCGCAGCCTTGGTTTCTGCCGCTTAGGTCTCTTTCCACTAACAAGTTCCCCATATAGCATCTGTTTAGGGATCCTGCTATCCTTCATTCTAAGGTGTCCAGTGCAACGTAACCGGTGCTCGTGCACCATCGCCACAAAACTCAAGATATCAGCTTTCCCCAGAACCTGTGTGTCTGAAGTTTTTAAGGTTCAGCCAACATTCAGAATGTGTCTCAGACATCTCTGATGAAAGCGTTCAAGGACCTTTACATGACGTTTGTAAAGAGTCCATGTTTCACAAGAGTAAAGGAGCGATGTCAGTACTCAAGCACGGTACACAGCAATTTTTGTTTGCCTTGTGATGCCATGCTGGAACCAGACACGAGACTGAAGAGACCGGAAGGAATCAGAAGCAGTATAGCTCCACGTCTTCCTGTTTCAACTTTTGAAAATCAGATAAATCTGTGAAACTCATTAAGTCTTTAAGAATTTAAATTTTAAAAATCTAAACGAATCCCAGTGCATTTTCAATTTCTTATACACACACCCACCCACCCCACGCACATACATACATACATACATACATACATACATACATACATACATACATACATACATATTTTATGTGTGTATATACATGTATTATGTATGTATGTATGTATGTATGTATGTATGTATGTATGTATGTATGTATGTAGTATGTATGTATAAGAAAGCGGAATGCTTCCGTTGTGGAACACTATAAAAGAAAGTATTCATGTTGTACATCCTTATATTTTGAAGATGAAAGCTTTAATGCGTAGCTAAGTGCGCTGGCCAAAAATGGATAGAGAAATCGAAAATTTAATGGAAGGCTGTAGAGGATGCACTCCAGCAGCAAAACTACCCACGGTAAAAAATGTACCTTGGCCAAAAGTATATGTTCCGTGGTCGAGACTACACATCGATTTCGCTGGTCCTTTAAACGGTTCTTACTACTTAGTAGTAGTTGATAGTTTTTTTCTAACTGGCAAGAAAAAAAAAACTTCTTTAACTGTGACAATTTTTTTTACTTGAGGTGTTTGCGTGATTTGGCATTTCAGACGCAATTTGTGTCTTTTGAATTAAAAACGTCCTGTAAAACGTTCGCTGTAGAACATGTAATTATGGCGCCATCCCAGATCTAACGAACAAGCAGAACACTTTGTCAATACGTTCAAGAGAGCCCGAAGAAAGTCAAATAAGGAAGTCATGGATGAGGTAGCTCTACAACAATTCTTAAGTGTATGCATTGTGACACCAATCTAAATATACCAGCAGGTACGTCACCAGCGGAGCTGATGTTTGCGGAGAAAGTAAAATCAGTCTTCGACAAATTGCTACCTGTCAAGAAAAGGAAAATTGCAATGGAAAATACAGCAATTTTCTTCAAAATTGCTGAAAAGCTATTCGTGAAAGCTTATAAGAACGGAAAACAGACTTGGGAAGATGGCGTGATTACCAAACGCATAGAAAAAGGCTATACTAGGTAAAAAGTAGAAAAGGTGTATACAAGAGGCATAAAAGGTGTATACAAGATTTGTTGAGAGGGAACTCAAGAGAATGGAAGAACCAACGGAATATTTATATGATACTTTTCAACTACCAACGCTACTTACAGGTGATGTACGGAGTTCCTGAAAGTGGACGCCAAAGGAAAAAAATATTAAATTTGTCCTGTATGAAAAAAAACTAAAAAAGGGAGGTGGGGTAATGTAAAAGTTATTACTATTAAAATAAATAAAAATGTACTCCCTAAGAAAAAAAGAAAATCTTAAAAGGGGAGGTACTGTGGGAATAATAGTGATAATGGTACACCCTTCCCACGTGACGAGCGGTATGGGTTAGTCACTATAAGGTAACGGCGCTCAGTATAGGGAGAGAGTACGAAGTCGACGGTCATAGATAGCCGTGGTCTTACATGTCTTACTAACACTACTTTGCCTTTCCTCCTTACGAGGTCGATAAATTAAGTACCAGTTGCGTACAGGGGGCGATCTAATCGACTGGCCTCATCCCCCAAACTTTCGGGCCTTGTGCCTAAAGCAGAAAAGATTATAACAATCTCACATTAATGATTACAACAGTGGCGACGAAGGATACAAAAAAATATGCTATACATATATATATAAGATTAAATAATTATTGACTTAATAAAAAAAAACAATTATTTTCGGGTAGATTTCGGTATGTAAATATAACCATTATCGGTAGGAACTTTTTTTAAAAAAAGTTCTATATATATATAATATATAAATAAATCAAAAGGGGCAGGCAACATGTTGCTTAGCCACATATCGAAAAATTAGAAATAGCAGTCAAAGACTGTTTATTTCTATTTTCTACAAATAAGACGCCACATACAACATATCCATGTAATTCACATTTGTAAAACAGAAGGAAAAAATAACGAAAACAAAGTCTATGGGTTAGTTACGGACACGTTTCTGGATTAGAATTATAAGTCAATTCATTTCCTTTCTCAACGTAACACTCCACTCAGATAGATTTCTCAAATGCTATATATACCCTCCGCTTCCCGAGCCAGCGTATTCGGAATAGCAGAAGATAGCTTAGCATAGGCCAAATCCATATAGACGAATGAATTCGTACTTATCCTCCAAAATTTTACCATGTGCGTCACAAAAATAGTTCCTTAGAAATAGAACTATGGATTGTCATAAGGGAGTGAAAAATTCCATTATTAATAATATAAGGGTAAATAATTATTGATTTACATATGTTTTACTTATGTGAATTACATGGATATGTTGTATGTGGAGTCTTAATTGTAGAAAATAGAAATAAACTGTCTTTGACTGCTATTTCTAATTTTTCGGTATGTGGCTAAGCAACCTGTGGCCTGCCCCTTTTGATTTATATATATATATATATATATATATATATATATTATATATATATATATATATATAGATAGATAGATAGATAGATAGATAGATAGATAGATAGATAGATAGATAGATAATAGATAGATAGATAGATAGATAGATAGATAGATAGATAGATAGATAGATAAATAGATAGATAGATAGATTACCTAGTAGTTGCGGTGTTGCATTCGCGATCGAGTGATCTGAGTTTCATTTCCTGGACCAGGTCTTGATTTGTGTTCTTGAACAGAACACTTCATCTCGCGTTGCTCTGCGACCACTTCGACAGTTGACCAGTGGTACACCGTGCACTTGTTCAGACAACGTCAATTTGAGGGAGAGAGTAATCTAATGTACAGCAGATTCGTTACAAAAAGCCAACCATTTTTGCAGGTTGTTCAACAAGAAATTGTGAAACGTCTTCCTCGGCTTACAAGTGACTACCATCACACACGCGCGCGCACGCAGACACAAACACGCACACACATATATAAATAGATAGAGAGATATAGAATAGATATATATACATACACACACCCACATACATACACACTTACATACATGCATATATATTATATATATATATATTATATATATATATATATATATTCACATATATACATATGATGATAGTCATCGTATATACAAGTATATATTCGTCAATGTAAATAATGTATATATTTATATAATATGTATATATGCGTTCTGAGTTCAAATTCCGTCAAGGTCGACTTTGCCTTTCATCCTTTCGGAGTTGATGAATTAAGTACCAGTTGCGTACTGGAGGATCGATCAAATCGACTGGTCCACCCCACCACAAAAAAAAAATTCGGGCCTTGTGCCTAGAGTAGAAAAGAATATGTATGTATGTATATATTATATATATATATATATATATATATATTATATAATGGTGCTATAAGTTTACATGGCCCTGGGCCAATAATGGCCGAAACCTATCAAAGTATCAAAGTATATATGTACGTGTATGCATACACAACATCACACACAGAGAAAATATGTGTATCCCTTTCTGTGTGTACGTGTGCGTGCGTGCGTGTATGCGTGTGTGTGTGTGTGTGTGTGTGTGTGTGTGTGTGTGAAAGTATGTACATATATGTGTCAATGCAATTGCCGATGTAGATAATGCGTACCTGCTTATGTGCGGAGGACGTATCCAGCGGTTGGAATAGACGGATACGTACATACATAAATACTTACACCTATATGTACATACTTACATATATTCATACTGAGACATATTACGATGCTGCATCTTTACGTACGATGACGTCAGGGAAGTTAATATCTAGGCGAATTCACTTGTCATGGGGATTATTGCATCACTGCAAATGTCACATAATTCGCTTAAATTACCTGACACATTAAACTGTAGAATATATAATCCCATGTTCTTACCTGGCTTACCTCAGCGTAGTATTTGGTTACGTCCCTCTCAATCTGGGTTTAAATTTCACTCACGGATACTTTCCCTTTTGTCGTTTCTAAATCGATAAATACGAAATTATCTGCATGTACCAATGTCCGATATAATCAACGTTAGATAATCAAGTTCGCTATTGAAGGAGGTATGCTACATATGAATTAAACTCAAAGCAACGACGAAGTGAGCTATCAGCCACTAGTATATTCTCTTTCTCCATTTGTACACTCAAATGTATGCACACACTGCATGATATGCAACAGTAAAATCACTCCCATCAGGACTTGAACACACAATGAGATATAAGAACTGTCAGAAAATTGCTCTTTCCATTTCGTGCTTCTCTCATCTCACTAACATCTCGCAATAATGAGGAAAATATATAAATGTATGTATGTATGTATTGATAGGTATGTATGTATACCAACACAGTTATATATATATTTATATGTACTATACATTTATATATATTTATCCATGTCTAATATATAATATACGTACTTATATATGCATATATATTTCTTTACTACCCGCAAGGGGCTAAACACAGAGGGGACAAACAAGGACAGACAAAGGGATTAAGTCGATTACATTGACCCCAGTGCGAAACTGGTACTTTATTTATCGACCCCGAAAGAATGAAAGGCAAAGTCGACCTCGGATTATATATGCATATATACGTACTTATATATACATATACATCATACTTTGTATAAGGGTAATATATAATGTTAAATACAAACATGCATATGTATATGTGTAAGTGCGTATTTATGTATATTGTAATGTTCATTAGCAAGTGGTAACATAGACAGACCTCAAAGACAATTCAATACAATATGTAAAGTGAATCCGTGATTATTAATGCAATGTAATTTGGTTAGTCAATCGTCCATTACTGAACAGTTTCTACAGTAAATATTTCAAATCCAAAACGTAGATCTATTTATGCCACTATAATATATATATAACAACAGAAATAAAATCAATGTTTTCCATTTGAAACTAGTGTACTTTGCGAAACTAGTGATTCACTCCGACACTGCATGATGTCACCTCAAAACCGCTCACAACGAGAAAGGCAACGGGTGATGGCCTTATGTCTCAGATACGAGCTAATACCCGTTCCTGAATTTGTACATCCACACACACCCACACAACACACACACACACACACACACACACATTATATATATATATATATATAATATATATTATATATATATATATATATATATATATATATAATATATATATACACATGCATCAACACGGCACATGCTTACAGCTATGTACAAATGTATGCATGTATGCATGTATGTATGTTATGTATGTATGTAATCATGGCAGGCTGATTGAACCACATATGTTTCGAATTATATATTACACCTAATATTTAGTCTTTTATATTGCTTTAAATTTTGGCACAAGACCAGCAACTTTAAGGCGAGAGAAGCAAGTCGACTATATCGTCGCTAATATTTGACTTTATATATTTGGCCCGAAAGAATGAAATGCACAGCTGACCTCGGTGGTATTTTAACTTACATTATAGAGAACAAAAAAAAAAAAATTCTGCAAAGTATGTTATCCGAAAAGTATTTCTGTCAAGCTCGCCGTCTACTTCGTTTTTGTTGTAGTTGTTTTTTTTTCTACAGAACAAAATATATTCTAAAGTTGGAAAGAATATGTCCCACACTTATAAATCCTAGAAATTCAGCATGTTCAAATTGCTTGACATATTTATTGATTTATGTATGTGTACTTTTGCGCATGAGTATGTGTTAGTGTTCCTGTATGTTTTTACTCTAGACCTTCCAATGTGAGCAGACGTCTTAATTTTTGTATCGTACTTATTTTTCTTTCTCTTGTCTCTCTTAATGCTTTTCCTCCTCTTTAATAAATTGTATCTCCCGAAACTTTAGAATATTTACTTTTACTTTCATTTGAGTATATTTTTTTCAGTGAATATTATAATTATAATTTATGTTATTTCACTTTATTATTTTGGCTTCTTATTTCTATACTTTTTCAGCATCGTGTCTGAATCTGTGTATTATTTTCTTTGACTCTCCTTTTCCTCGTAATCTTAGTCGTAGTGTTTATGTAATTTTTATCTGTCTATCTATCTATCTATCTATCTATCTATACAATTATATATATATAGATAGATACATTTTTGTGCATACATACATACATACATACATATATATATATATATATAATATATATATATTATATATATATATATATATATATATATATATATATATATATATATATATAGCGCGTGAGTCAGTGTATGTGTATGTGTGTAAAATGGTCCTTCGCATAGTATTTTGTCTTATAAATTCCATTCACACTGCATTGCCCTACTCAAAACTACTGCAGAACCTACATGCACCAGGTACCGTAGGTTGAGATCGAACCTGCAGCAGAATAGTTCCCAGCTGAGCTTCTTTAAGCCTAACATTTATCCGAGATCCTTGACCTATTCATAAACCAGGCCAATAAGAATGTTTTTCTTTGTTTTGTTACGTTATTTTTTTTACACTGAATTAGCAAGATGAATGTCCAGGAAACGAGTCTGATGTTAGTGAAGATCCAACATAGCCACGACTAGCTACAATGAATGTAAAAGAAAATGAGATATAAAAGAGAAAGCTAAAGCAAAGTGATGGCAGTGGTGGGTGGGTAGCTGTAAGGAATAAAAGTGACAGTGAGTGATCATGGGTATGAGGAGTGTAGGAATGTACGATGAGAAGTATTTCAGGGGAGGTAATTATAGGTTGTCGCCAATGTTCAAAAGTATTTCATGCGTAAGAGATTTCATGCAATTTTCCTCGTTATAAAATGAGTCATTCAAACATTTGTCAACTGCCATTTTACTCTGACGATGACTGACATAGCACACATGAGAAAACATGGTCTAGATGCAGCCGGTGGAATGGATCACAGACAAAGTCATATAATTCGATTTGTGTACGTGTGTGTGTGTGCGTAAGAGTAGAAAATTTCACACACACATACGCGAGCACAAAAACTACTATGCATATGTGTGTGTGTGTGTAATAGATATATATATATCTATATATATATATATATATATATACATACACACACATATATGTATATAAATATATATATATAATATATATATATATATATATATATATATATATATAGAGAGAGAGAGAGAGAGAGAGAGAGGGAGAACGCAGATATGATATAGATATCTATATCTATATAACAATCTATCAACCTATACATATGCAAATCTATGTCTATATATATATACATATATATATATATATATATATATATATATATTATATATATATATATATAATAGATAGATAGATAGATAGATAGATAGATAGATAGATGATAGATAGATAGATAGATAGATAGATAGATAGATAGATCGATAGATAGATAGATAGATAGATAGATAGATAGATAGATAGATAGATAGATATAGATATAGATATTTATATATATATATACACGTGTGTGCGTGTGTGTGTGTGTTTGTGGAGATGCGTGCGTGTGCAGATATTTTATAAAGACGGACTGCAATTTTGAAATTTCAGGATAAAAAACGCTAGGGCTTTTTCGATAAAACATTGAACCACGGCTTGGAGTCTATATAAGTTACACACACACACACACACACACACACACTTGTATATATATTTGTGTCTGCATGTTTATGTATATATATATATGAGTATATGCATACATATATATATTATATATATACATATATATATATAATACTAAGCAATAAAGGGTTTAGCAACGAATGCCTTACCACATACCGAATTTAGAAATAGCAGTCAAAGAGTTATAGCTAACTATAACTCTTTGACTGCTATTTCTAAATTCGGTATGTGTAAGGCAATCGTTGCTAAACCTTTATGCTTAGTATTACTTAAATTTTCTCGAATGAGCTTTTAACGTGCCGAAGACTACTTGGTGTAATTGATAATTATCCAAATTAATTAATTTCACCGCTTCATTATTACGGATAACCATATATATCTATATATGTACATATATATATAATGTATATACATATATTGTATATATTTATGTACCGGATGGATGGATGGTTATAATATATGTATAATGTCATGCGCAGCATTTTCTAGATGCCACTAATTTTACTTTAAAATAGGTGTCCATCAAATAAATATGTATATATACAATTATGTTTAAAAAAGTTCGCGTTTCTAATAAATAGAGGAACCTGGCAGATGACATTTTCCTAACAAATTACTGAATGTTGTATGTGTGTTGTTCTTGATTTGTTAATAGTAATAATAATAATAGTAATAATAATAATAATAATAATAATAATAATAATAATAATAAAATAATATATAATATGATGATGATGATGATATGATGATTATATAATAATAATAATAATAATAATAATAATAATAATAATAATAATAATAATAATAATAATAGTATGCCAACACTATGGAATGACAACAGAAAAAAGATGGTACAGGCACACGCCAGAAAAGGTCACAGAAAATGAGAAAGCAACAATACTATGTTATATGCTAATACACACAGATAGAAAAATTATGGCCAATAGGCCAGATATAGTTGTCAGAGATCATGAAGAAGAAAAAAGAGTTTTCTAATTGATGTATCAATACCAAGAGTTGACAAAGTTTCTCTATAAGAAATGGAGAAACTTTCAAAATACAACGACCTGGAAATAGAAATATGGAGTCTAAAAACAGAAAAAATTCCTCTCATAGTGGGCGCATTAGGTATGATAAAAAAAGTTCAGACAAATACATAACAAAAACAACAGGACTAGCAAATATATATAACATACAGAAAATAGCATTACTAGGCACTGCACACATCCTACGTAAAACACTTTCAATACAGTAACAATAAGAGTATCACAACAAATCACAGCACATACCTAAGGCACACAGACACCTATCTACGTTTCTTTCGTCCTTATCGCATACCTTGTTGTCAGCTGAGCATGCTATATCTATGATCCAGAGTAGATTATTTTCTTTCTCAATATAGACTATGTCTGACTTCCTATTTTCTATCTCATAGTCACACTGAATCATAAAATCCCACGGGGTGTTTGCATTATCATTTTCGATGATGCTTTCGGTTTTATGGTCGTACCAATTTTTTTTTCCTATCAAGACCATATTTGTTGCAAAGCGTTCAATGGACAAACCTGGTTATATTGTCGTGGCGTCTCTTATATTCCTACATTGGCTGGTAATATGCCATACGGTTTCACCATTTTGTCCACAGATTCTGCACTTATCTTCTGATGTTTTGTCTAATCTGTATTTTATTTAGTTTGTTCTTAGTGCTTGCTCTTGGGCAGCACAAATTAGAGCCTCCGTTTCCGGTTTTAAATCACTTTTAGTCATCCACAGCCATCTTTTACTCTGTCTGTCTTATCTTTAACATTCGTATGAAATTATCCATGCATTCTTTTCTTTCCTCACCTATTTTCAATTTCATTCGTTTTCAATTTCTTGTACAATGCTTTATCTTTGCAATCTTTCATCCTACACAAGCCTGACCTTCTTACTTCTAATAATAGCGGTTCTGTAGAATTTTTACATACTAACCTATGTTGTTTTCCTCTGCTCTAATGCTGTGTTCGCATCCAATAAGTCCTCTTCCCCCTCTTTTTCTTGGTACATATAGTCTGTCTGTATTACATTTTGGGTGGAGTGACTCATATCTAGTTAGCAACTTCCTTGTCTTTCTGTCTAAGCTATTTAATTCGTATACTGTCCATGCGATTACCTCTGCTCCATATCTAAGCAGTGAAACCGCCCGGGTGTTGATAGCCTCAATCTTATTCCGTCCGTTTAATTACGAGTTAAGGATCAGTCTCAGTCTGCGCAAGTACTCTACCTTAAATTTTTCTGTCATTTCTTTCTCCATCAATCTATCCATTTATCTATCTATTTGGTGAATGTCATGCACAAATAGCTGCGCAACTCAACACCTTGTTAAATGCCGACCAAGTAACATCAGAGTGGTTGGCATAGGGCAAGATAGTGCTGTGCGTGAAAAACATCGAAAAAAGCAATCCGGTAGAAAATTACACGGTTGGGCGTGACAGCGGCTGAACGTGTTCTTCGCTATTCTGACCTGTCAGCAGCTGAAGACACAGAAATATTATTATTATCATTATTATTATTATTATTATTACTATTATTATTATTATTATTATTATTATTATAATTATTATTATTACTACTACTACTACTACTACTACTACTACTACTACTACTACTACTACTACTACTACTACTACTACTACTACTTCTACTACAACTACTATTACTACTACTATTATCATCATCATCATCATCATCATTATTATTATTATTATTATTTCGATTTTGTTTCCCTTTCTTGCCCAGCATCTTCCCGATACCACTGATTTCACCTTTTTTTGCAAGGACAGTACCTCATCCCGTTCAAAAGGTCCCTGAATGAGGGTTGTTCAAGGATGTTGAACGAAACCCCTATTTTTCCAGAGGTGAATTATTCATACCCCAAAGGATTCCTCTCGACAGAGCTGCAGTTAAGTTCTGATCTTTGTGGATCTTAAAATGTCTTTTGAGGCCTCCGTTAGATTTGCAGACCTTCTGGCATACATTCCATTGAAAGATGTGCACAGCCATATAGGCAGAATAGTTGGTGGAAGCCCGTATATATATATATATACATATATATATATATATATATATATATATATATATATATATATATATATATATATATAATATATATATATATATATATATATATATATATATATATTACCTTCGAAACACGGAGTAGTCGAAACAGGGGCAGCTGCAGAAGGGGAATATTCCTTGTGTTGTTGTCTTGTACTCTATTTTATAGTTGTTTGAAGAGGTCCGTTTCCCTGTTTTTGTTTTTATGTTTTCGTTTCTCATGTGTTCTACGTTTTTTTTGGTGTCCTGTACCCATATATGCATGTATATGTACATATATGTATGTATATATGCATATGTTTTATTTATTAATTTGTTATTATATATGTATATATATATATATTATATATATATATATATATAATATATATATATTGTTCAATACAAGCATGAAGATATTTTTGGGGAACGCAGTAATGCCTTTAGAACAGCGGAAATAGTGGGATATAGTGGGTAAATAGCGGAAAAATTTTCAACAAACAGCCATGGGACTCGAACCCACATCCTTCAAAGGGTAATTTACCCACTTTTTCTGCTGTTCTAACGGCAGTACTGCGTTCGAAAAACTGTCATCTTCTTGTTTGTATCTTACAATACACATTTCGACACTCATAATAAAAACAAATATTTGATTGTGTAAATACATATGTACTTATAAAATGTGTGTGCGCATGTGTGTGTATATATATATATACATACATATGCATGTTTGTATGCATGCGCATAAGTGACTGCAGTTGTGGTGTGTGTGTGTGTGTGTGTGTGTGTGTGTGTGCAGCTCATGAATAAGTCCACTATTAAGAAATACAAGCATGTACTATGAAGAAAATGTCATGTTATATCAACGTTATATGTGTATATGCGTTTGCTTGATTCTGTCTATTTTAGGGACATAAGTGCATAGATAAAAAAAAAGCGATAGAGCTTGGAGTGTGTGCCTTTTTAGAAGGGCTGAAAGCAGATAAACAAACACAGTACTCTCTCAATTATCGTGGGTGTTACTTTCCAACCCTCCCCGCCCCACTCGAAAGGTAAAAATTCGCGAAATAGAAACAGTACTGACCTGTATATTTTTATTATTATTTTTATTATTTGTATATATTTATTTCATCATAAATGCAAAGCAACACCACGGAGGAATCGATGCAAGCTTAAATAATAAACCGCGATAGGTGAACCGCGATATGGCGAGGGATTACTGTATATGTGTATTTTGTTGGTGGTTGTATCCAGCTGGAGAGAGGGAGAGAGAGAGAGAGAGAGAGAGAGAGAGAGAGAGAGAGAGAGAGAATGGGCAAGAAAATATGAGTGCATGAGTGAGTGAGTGAGCGACCGAGCGGGAATTACATATCATAGACTGGAGTTTTTGAGGTGCGGTGTGGATGAAAGTGACATTTCACAGATTTCTATTTCTGCTTTGTATGTATTCAGCTGTATGGGAATATGAAGCCGTTTGCTAGACATATTAATGAAAAAGGAGTGTTTTCTAAGCCAGATTAGAGTAACGTAACGCATGTTTCGTACAAACGACAATATAGAAAAAGAGATCTGCCCCAGGGTGCAGGTGCTTGGGTAAACAACATTTGCTTTAAGCATTTTCAAGCTCGTCTAATCACTAGAATCAATTTTATTTTTCTTCTTATGTACTTAAATTACTTTCGCATTGTTTTAATGCTCTGCAATAAGCTGTATCTAAGCAGACATACAAAATAGATTTTTTTAAATAAAAATCTTCTTTTAAAGCCGTATTAGAAATGAATAATGAATAAGAGAACGCTAGAGTAGGGGAACAAGTAAATATGGATACACACTCTAAAAAAAGATTTGGGTTTACGTCATAGCATTACCAACCAATGGAAAATGGTTACTGTTGCTACTTTTGTTATTTAATAGTTGTTCAGCACATGTCAACTACTAAGTTAACTCTGATAATTCAGATTTCTGATACATAGGTTCAAACTCTGTTCTGTTTATTGTTCCAATGCTTTGTTGTTTCTGCGTCAAATGTACATTGTTCTACGGGAGTGGCAGACCGGATCAACTCATCTCGTATTTCTGGAGCATCATGGTTGCCAAAGATCCGATATAAGCTGCATATTTTTAAGAAATCACAGTGAGATTTAGAGAAATTTGGTTGCCAGTAATAGCAGGTCAGTCGAACTCGTACGCTTTTCGTGGTTGGTAACGTCATAGAAACATTCCATTCCAAATTTACAAGAAAACTCATAATAACATCATTATTGGCTAGGCAAAAAGGTGTACCTTCCATTTCAAATGTAGAAGAAAAATATCCATTGAAATGAAATGAAGTTCATTGAAAACAAGGAATTTCTAAGAAAGGGTCACCAGCCGACAAGGTGACACCGCGTTCTAGTAGATGTTGTTATATCCATTCAAAATGTTTATGCATCATTTCTTTTATCATTCCTTTTACTTGTTTCAGTAATTTAGACTGTGGTCATTCTGGAGCACCGTCTTGAAAATATCTTAGTCGAGCGTATCGACTCCATTAATTACTTTTGTTTCTGAAGTCTAGTATTTATTCTATCGGCCCTTTTGCCGAACCGCTAGTTTACGGGGATGTATACATAACAACACCGGTTGTCAAAGCACTAGTGGAGCACATACACACACACACATACACATACACATACACATATACATACATAAATGCATATACAACGAGCTTCTTTCATTTCCTGTCACAAGGCTTTGGTTTTTCTGACGCTATAATAGACGACACTTGCCCAAGGTGCCACGCAGTAGTACTGAACCCAGAACCATATGGTTATGAATCAAGCCTCTTACCATATGGCCACACCTACTCTATTTATATACATACACACACATGTATACATACATACATACATACGTACGTACGTACGTAAGTGCATACATACATATACACACACGCACGCTCACACACACACTTATTCCTTTACACAGACACACACACACGCTCGCATTGGTGTGTGTTGGGTTTAAAAGCAATATAGATCGCAGGCAGACGAAAATCGTCCTATATCTGTGGCGACAGACTTCTTAGCTTGAGCTTGGTTGTGATTACATATTACTGACAAAGCTCAGTCCTGTAGAAATGTCTCAAAGATTCCCATCAGATGCTGCCAGGAAGACTTTCATCTACCTCCCTTGCAGTTCGTATTGAATTGAATCAAATTTATGCTACCACTGAGCCGATTTGAAACGCTATACGTATCAAGAAAGTAAGTTAATGATGATGAGGGGAGTTTCACCCACTTCTTTGATGCGTGGAATTGTCGAAACGGGTGTCGAGATATATGTGACTATTTGAAATCCAAGTGATAGTATAGATTTGATTTAATTCAATACGGATTTTTGCTAGAATTTATCGAAAACTCAGTGTAATATTCTATACTGTGATTGTACCACTACTTAAATACGCTTTCAAATACTGTGTGCAACGACTTTTGTTTGGTGATATTGTTCTACAACTTCTCTCATTCTTCCTCGTATATATATATATATACACACACATACGTACTTATGTATGTTAGCAATCGTGTGTTTACATACACATTTACTCTCTCTCCCCCTCACTTTCTCTCTCTCTTTCACTCTTTCTCTCTCTCTCTCTCTCTCACACACACACAAAAATACATATATGTATACACACACACACATATATATATATATATATATATAACACACACATACGTACTTATGTATGTTAGCAATCGTGTGTTTACATACACATTTACTCTCTCTCCCCCTCACTTTCTCTCTCTCTTTCACTCTTTCTCTCTCTCTCTCTCACACACACACACACATAAATACATATATGTATACATACATATATATATATATATATATATATATATATAAAGTTAATCCAAACAAGAAAGCACAAAAAAAACACAACAACGCGAGGACGTGGGACAAATATAGTATTATTGGACGCTCAGGAAAGAAGGAAAGAAGGAGAGTTTAACGTTTCGAGCGGAGCTCTTCGTCGGAAACATAGGAGAAGGAAATATCCAGAAAAGGGAAGACAGAGGAAAAAAATCGCCAACGGTACACACATGGTCACATTTTGAATATATATATATATATATACGAGCAAAACGCCCCCCGTCCTATGGACGGTTGTGAGTTGTCAAACATTTAAACAAAATTTTCTCAAAATAACTTGTTCGACCGTCCCATAGGCCTCCTCTTTGAGAAACTCTGATTTAACCTAAATTTGAGACACCAACAAAAGAAGAAATAAAGATAGACTTTTTCTACGATTTTATTCACACAAATATGCAACCGAAGAGTTTAAAGTACCAGTAATGTTAAGGCTGTTGACTGGGAGAACACAAACATGATTTAGACAGTAAGCATGGCAGGAAAGAAACGTGCCTTTAAGCAGTACAAAAACAACAAAAAATGGAAGGTACAGTTATGTACAGGTTGACGAAAGAAAAGCAGGACAAAAACGATGCATGCAAATGGGTTAGCTGGAGGTAAATCTAAATGGAAAATCATGATGAATTTATGAGAACATACCTGAGATAATAATAAGGAAGGTCTCGTAATAAACTGCACGTGCATTTTTCTCGCGTACGCGATCGCAACAGCTGATGTACTTGCGAGTACAAATGCACGTTCCCACGGCTTTATCGATCGCATTCTCACCTGGAATCGATTTTTGTAATTTTTTCAAGATTTATAGACGCCCTGATACTGTCGGTATCTACATATCAAATTTGAGCGCAATTAGATGGAGGAAGCCCGAGATCCTAGAAGACAAACACAGACAGACAGAACGGACTTTATATAATAGATGTATACTAATATACATGTAAGAGCATATGCGTGTATGCGCGTGCGCGAAAAGTGTGTGAATTGACCTGTTCTGGGTGGAGTGAAGAAGTATAGATAGCATCAGATTTAAAAGTGGTTCCGTCCACATGGAGGAGAGTCCGTCTAATGTGTGCATGGTGCTCATCAACGATGACGACAACGGCGGCGCAGCGGTGATGGTGACAGCGGTGGTAGCGAAGGCGGTGACGGGAAGTGGCAGCGATAGCGGTGGTGTCGACGGTGATGGTAGCGGAGGTGGTGGTGGGGGGGCGACAACAATGGTGAAGACGGCGGTGGCGGTGGCGGTGACGGCGACGGTGGAAACGGCCTTGGTGGTACCCGTTGGTACCACACGATCATCAAAAGCACCATGGGGGTAATAAGCCTTATGAACTGTTCATGCCAATTACAAGGCTCCGCTCTCTGAATACAAAATCTTGGTTCTTCCCCAGCAGTTCTGGTAAGTAGGTTATTTCCAACCTGCTAAAAAAATAAAGTAAATAATTCAGAATCTCTTCAAAAATCAACAAATTTTATTCACTTTGCAAAATTCTATCGATAATAGAATTTCAATTAGTTTTCTACTCTTAATTTTTTCAATGAAACCGTGTAAATCTATAGTTGATAAATATTCAGTTATTTAAAAGTAAATAAGACCTACTCTGCAAGTTTTCATGGAAAAAAATTTCTTCTAGGTTATAGCAAAGTCCTCCGTGATAAGCTGTGACACTCTTGTCTTCGATTCAAGGCAGTGAACTTTGGACCAAATTAACTCCTCAATTTTGAAGCACACTCGCTGCTCCGAATCTTGCGCAAATTATTTATATATAGCTTCCTATCTTCATTTTCATTATGAATAGATAAAGAAAGAAAGAAACAAACAAACAAACAAATGGTACAGATTTTACACATAACTGACTTCAAAATTAATTTTTATATTCTCCAAACTAATCATTTCAGAAATAAAACAACAGCAGTTGTGATATACAAGCGACAAAAACTATACTGTGACCAATAGTTTAAAAAATTGAGAAAAATTATTTTCGGTTTCTCTTTCCTCACGTCATAAAAACGTCTTAAAAAATAAAACCTTCACTAACAATATGAGAATGTGGTCAAAAACATTATAAAGGTGACAGATAACTATTCCAGTATATTTGAAATATAAAACAAAGTGAATTGAAATTGTGTTACGGACAAGGGCTCGATACTGCCTTACTAATTGTTAATAGCAATTACCCAAACTATTACAGGGTGATCCAAAAGCCACGAAGCATGTGGTGTCACATCCGAAGCCCTCAGATTGTACTCAGAGCTCACAATATGTAGTCAAACATCTTAATTTTGGGTCACCGTATACTCTACTCTCTCTACTTATTCTATCGGTCTCTTTTGCTGTGTGGTAGGTAGCTTGTTTACCAACCACATGGTTCCGGGTTCAGTCCCACTGCGTGGTGCCTTGGGCAAGTGTCTTCTACTATAGCCTCGGGCCGACCAAAGCCTCGTGAGTGGATTTGGTAGATGGAAACTGAAAAAGCCCGTCGTATGTATGTATATGTTTGTGTGTGTGTGTGTGTGTGTGTGTGTGTGTGTGTGTGTGTGTGTGTGTGTGTGTGTGTGTGTGTGTGTGTGTGTGTGTGTGTGTGTGTGTGTGTGTGTGCACGCGTGTGTGTATTAACATGCGTGTCATGCTTTATCGTTTACATTCAACAAAACTTCGAATTCACTTCACCCTGAACATCTTTTTTGCAACAAAGTGAGGCAGGGAGAGTTCTAGAAATGGAATTATTTATTTTGATACTTCTTAGAATGATCGTTTCCTTTCATTATTCGCTTTTCCTAAATTTGTATACAGTGTAACACATTTTTTCAGTGCTGTTATTTATTCACCTTTTATGTGTATCACTTCTCTTCTCTTCCGAAGATAATTTCACTTTAGAAGAGCGTTATTTTTCTCTAATAGTAAAACAGAATGTTGAGTAAAGCAGATTAACCATTATTAAATTCTGTAGTATGCCTATCCAGACGACTTTTGCTTTTTTATACATATAGGCGCAGGAGTGGCTTTGTGGTAAGTAGCTTGTTTACCAACCACATGGTTCTGGGTTCAGTCCCACTGCGTGGCACCTTGGGCAAGTGTCTTCTACTATAGCCTCGGGCCGACCAAAGCCTTGTGAGTGGATTTGGTAGACGGAAACTGAAAGAAGCCCGTCGTATATATGTATATATATATATGTGTGTGTGTGTGTGTGTGTGTTTGTGTGTCTGTGTTTGTCCCCCTAGCATTGCTTGACAACCGATGCTGGTGTGTTTATGTCCCCGTTACTTAGCGGTTCGGCAAAAGAGACCGATAGAATAAGTACTGGGCTTACAAAAGTCCCGGGGTGGAGTTGCTCGATTAAAGGCGGTGCTCCAGCATGGCCGCAGTCAAATGACTGAAACAAGTAAAAGAGTAAAAGAATATATTACGGTTAAAGAAGGACCACTGGAGAAAAAAAACAGCAGGAAACAGATAAAGACGAAAAATAATAAAATGACAAAGTGACGATTCCAAATTCCTATGGAAACAAAAACATTTGACAAAGAAATATGTAGTAATGGAATTGAAAACATTTAGAGAATAGATTTTAGAAATCATGTTTTATACGAAAACATGATTGAAGTTACTATTGTTACATACATATGGTGAACATTTTGGAAAATATGGTGCTGAACAATAATTAAACTGATACCGTCTAATACCAGTCTGCCAGTCATCTTCATGTATTTCAGTTCCATTTCAGAAGACTGTCTATCTGCCTATCTATCTATCTATCTATCTATCTATCTATCTATCTATCTATCTATCTATCTATCTATCTATCTATCTATCTATCTATCTATCTATCTGTCTGTCTGTCTGTCTGTCTATCTAATAATACATACACTCATATATATATATATATATATATATATATATATATATATACAGTTTCGGTCAAAATGTTCAGAACGGCATTGTTTTCGATAGAAAAGTAGGTATAAGTTTTTATCAAAGTTGTTTTATGTTCTATAATTTTCACAGACAATAAATACAATATTATTTGTTATTGTCTGAGATTTTAGTGTAATTTGAGAGGAGAATACAAAAGTTATGGATGATTTAGTGATTTACTACAAAACCCATGGCGGCCAAAATTATCAGAACGGTTGAAAAAATAACAAAATAATCAAAAATGACAGTGAATACTGGAATTATTTAATATTTAGTGTGAAGCCCTTTAGCTTCAATCACACTTTGACATCTCGACTGCATGAGGAAATTAAACTTTCAATTTCTTGCTAGGTGATCTTATTCCATTTTTCCTGAAGGGCATTCCATAATTGCTCGGTTGTTTTAGGATTTCTGGCTTTCGAACGTTCTCCTAGAATATTCCACACATTTTCAATAGGATTGAGATCTGGGCTTTGAGCAGGCCAATCCATAATAATAACCTTTTCAGCCTTGAGGAAGTTCATGACCACCTTAACCTTGTGACATGGGTCATTGTCCTGCATGAATATGGGTGATCGCTTAGTTGAATTTTTCAGCACAGGCAAGACATGATCTTTTACAAGTTGTTAATAAACTCCTGCATTTACCTTTCCGTGTAATCGCACCAAAGAGCCCACACCACCTCCAGATATCATCCCCCAAACCATGACACTTCCTCCACCGAATTTAACACTAGTCTTACGGCATTTAGGCGACAATTTTTCACCTAGTTTTCAACGAACGTACATTTTCCCATCTGAGCCAAATAACATAAACTTAGATACATCACTGAAATGCACCGTTTGCCATTTTTCTTGAGACCACAACACATGTTCGGTTACAAAGGTAAGACGACAATTTTTATTTTTGGAGCTGATCAGTGGCTTCACTGCAGGTGCTCTTGCTTGTAGGTCATGTTCAACTAAATGATGAGACACAGTTTTTCGAGATAAAGTTTTCTTCAGTACAATGCTCATTTCCCGAGAAACAGCAGCAGCAGTTTTAAATCTGTCCTTTTTAACCAACTTTACCATAGTATCATCTTCTCTTGGTCGTTTTTCTTGGCCTACCTGTAGACTTTCTTGCTTCACACGAACCACAATCATTGTAGACCTTAAGAATACCGTGAACAACACTTTTTGACTTGTTAACAATCTTTGCAATAGACCCAATACTTAAATTATCCTTCTTTCGAAGCTTAATAATCTGCTGACGAATTGGTAACGAAGTAAGTGGCATTATATTAACAAAGTACACTGCAGATATTCTTACTAATGTTTAGTAAACGAACCGTCACGTAAACAACTTCAAAACATTAGAGTTCGCCGGTTAAATATACTAAAACACGGAGTAAAAGCAACCGTTCTGATCATTTTGGCCGCCATGGCTTTTGCAGTAAATCACTAAATCATCCATAACTTTTGTATTATCCTCTCAAATTACACCAAACTCTCAGACAATAACAAATAATATCGTATTTATTGTCTGTGAAAATTATAGAATATAAAACAACTTTGATAAACTTATACCTACTTTTCTGTTGAAAACTTTGCCGTTCTGAACATTTTGGCCGCAACTGTATATATACACACACACCCATATACATATATATATGTATTTGAAATTTACAGCAAAAAACAAAAGACGAAGACCGGTGTATGAACAACAAGCAGGTTTTTTTTGTCTGGCGCTTGGGAAAATGAAAAAGTCTTTTACGTTTCGAGACTACGGTCTTCAACAGAAAGGAATAAAAGAAAATAAATACAGAGCGAATAAAAAATTAGTGGATATATATATATATATATATATATATATATATATATATATATAAGACTTTTTAATTCTTCCCGAGCGTCAAACTAATACATTTGTTTGTTGTTCATACACCTGTCTTCGTCTATTTTTCTATAAATTTCAACTATACATACATACATACATACATACATACATACATACATACATACATAGGTGCTCTGGAATATGTAGCACACCGCCTAAATACCAATCCTCAGAAATTGAGCTTCTCAAAACCATCACTGGGCATGTAAAAATCTTTTAAACTTTCCAGACGTTTAGCATTTAAACATATATGAGCATCTCCAGATATGCAACTATATGCATGAGAATAAAGCAAAATATACAAATCTGCACATATACATACATACATACATACATACATACATACATACATACATACATACATACATACAGACAGACAGACAGACAGACAGACAACCAAAAATATCCTGTTGTTGATGGTGAAATTCCAATGAAGGAACCCTGGATGTAGGTTAGAAGCTGGCTCTTTATTGGCAAAAAATCTTGAAATAAAACTGAACAATGACATACATACATACATACATATTTGTTTCTTTACTACCCACAAGGGGCTAAACATAGAGGGGACAAACAAGGACAGACAAACGGATTAAGTCGATTACATCGGCCCCAGTGCGTAACTGGTACTTAATTTATCGACCCCGAAAGGATGAAAGGCAAAGTCAACCTCGGCGGAATTTGAACTCAGAACGTAGCGACGGGCGAAATACCGCGAAGCACTTCGTCCGGCGTGCTAACGTCTCTGCCAGCTCGCCGCCTTCCATACATTATTGTTTCCTCTGTCTCTGATGAGGAATGTTACAGGTATATGGGAGTGGATGAAAACATATATTACAATGGCACCTGGAACAAAACACGTGTCACTAAAGAATATTACAGTCAAATAAATTAAATTTGGACCTCGGAATTCTCTGCATTCAATAAAACAGTGGCCTGTAATGTGTTAGCAGTGGCAGTACTCATACATACATTTGAGCTGCTTGAGTGGACGCTTGATGAGTTCCGAGCCATTGATGTGAAAACCCAGAAGATACTAAAAAGCACAAATAATTTCCACATCAACATTGACTTAGACCGCCTCTACCTAAAACGAAAACATGGCAGCAGAGGCTTAACATCGATCCACACTGCTTTTCAATGTCGCATCACATCCTTCCGGTACCATCTTTTAACCACCAAGTGTCGAAGTGTATCCTTTGACCAAGCTTGATTATATTAGTAGAAAGCTCCAAGACGATAGTAACATTGATCATCAAAGCAGTATATCATGGACCAACAACTGGATTGCTACCTCCCACTTTGAAAGTTATGCGTTTGCAATCCAGGAACAGGAAATATCACCCAAATATCTAATGCACAAAAAGGACAGAGATGTAGGAAAAGCAGTAAAATGTGACAACAGATGTAGATTTTGTGGGGTCAACACCAAAGATATCACACACATCATAAGCAATTGTCCAAAAATGTCCGAAAATAAGACAAGATGTAGCTAGGACACTCTATAATGAAAACCATCTGATGGATAACACCGAGGACAAAGAAATAAGAACCCAAAGTATGGTAGAAGCCATAGCTACTCATAATAAAAAGGAGTACTAGTGGAATGTTCCTATGAAAACCTCAATAAAATGTAAATACAGTAGACCTGATATAATGACTTGGGACAGAGAAGAGAAACTGAGCACAGTTGTGGAAATCAGCTGCCCAGCGGATGTTAACATAAAGCTGAAGATCAGTGAGAAAGAGAGTACCTAAACTGAATTATTGAGAAATCTGGAGTTATTCTATCCAGATTACAAGTTCAGGTTTATACCAGTAATTATCAGGGCCCTTGGATATGTAAATACCAATCTAAAATACTATCTAAATATCAATCTTGAGAAATTAGGCTTCTCAAAACCAGAAAGGGGAAAGCTAATTCGAAGACTACAGATCTAATCCATCACAGGAACTGTAAAACCTGTAAAACTTTCCAAAAGTTTATCATTTAAGTATATATGAGCATGTCTCGACAGGCATCTCTATGCATGAGAATACATTCATAAAACAAAACATAAAAATCTGCACAAATGCATGCATACAAAAATACCCTGTTGATGTTGAAATTCCAATGACGGAGCTATGGATCTAGGTTCAAAACCGGCTTTTCTATTAGCAAGAAATCTTAAAATAAAACTGAATAATGACATACGTATATACATACATGCATGTTTACATACATACATACATACATACATACATACATACATGCATACATACATACATACATACATACATACATACATACATACATACATACATACATACATACATACATATACATACATGCATACCTCGTGTTATGTGATCTACCTAGTTAGGCCCTTTAAAAGTACTAAGCTAATCGTTAGTTCATAAAGTGTCAGACAATGCATTGTGGATCGATATTTGACTAAACAACTGGAAGTTAGTTGTCGAAGCATAGCTATGTCCACTGAGAAAAACCTGTAAAAGAACAGAAGTTAAATATAACCTCGTCGTCAATGAGTGTTTTAATAGTTAAATAGATAAGGGACGTGTAAGCAACTTGCAAATAATCTGACCAACTTAATTCATTTTAAAGCAAGAAAACAAATTTTATAACTCAATATGAGCATTAAATTTTTTTCATTTATAATTTATTATTATTATTATTATTATTATTATTATTATTATTATTATTATTATATTTTTATATTTTACAAATTTATGCTAATTCGAAAGCCTTGTTGTTTTTTCATATCTAAAGGCATGAAACTAACAGTTAAATGATTAAATAATTCAGAGACATGACAAGTATAAAATCGATAGGTAATTTGTTGCAAGCATGAATCATGCGTTCAAAGCAAATTTATTTAAATTAAATACTTATCGAGTAATTCATTTATCACTTCTTTGGCAAGTGCAGAAAGTCGGTTTGAAGAATAAGAATTAAAGATGCTTAGTATTGCCAAATTCACTCGAATAGCAGCCTGCTGTTTGAATCATTGGTTAAGACTTCACGGAATAGCATCTTGAAATGTTGAGATATCGGGATTTCAGGATCGTGGGCCACAACATCTTGTCACCAGATACTGAGATTCTAACCTAAACAACAAATTCGAGTTCTGACCAAAGATTGCGTTACAACTACTGAAAAGAAAAAAACACCGTCAAAACTACCTCAAACACTCTAATGCATTGAAAACGGTCAGTGCACATTGGATAATGTAGTCCTAGATTCCCAGTGTGAAGCAAGTCAGAGAAAGGTGATTCCAGTGATTCATTACTCACGGCGAGGTTAGATGATAAAATGAAAAGAACACAGCTGAGACGAATAAGGTTCGAAAAAATGTGGAACTGAAGTACGTCAAGATTCATTGTTTTCACTCGCTCATTATATAAGGTGCAAGTCGCCTCCTACAGATCTGCTACGATGAACTTTATCAAGCGCTAATTGCAAAGTTTAAAAGTTATTCCTTTTTTTTATACCAGCCAAAACTGATTATAAGTGGATAGAGAGGCAATACTTAGGGCCAGTAACAAGGTGATCTAGCAGTCATGAGCAAAGCCTTGAAATGGAATGCATTCTTTTACTGATGACCTTTCTAATGTCTGACGGGCACAGATTTTATCTGGTTTTATCTGTAGATTGTATGTAAATAAACTACTGTTTCAAAATAAATCGGGACGGTCAGGATTGCAATGCCTTTGAATTTAGATGTGCTTGATCGGAGCAGACCTGGGTTAAGCAACACTATTAAGGAATATTTACGTAGTCGTACGACCTGTTAGAGATAGCAATCAAAACTCCTACATACCTCAAGCTGCTTGTTTTTAGAAAGGGTACATGGAATAATATAAGAAAGAATGCAATAGAGAAACATCGAAATGGTTACGGTTAGAATGTGTTCAGGTCAGATAGATGTAGTATTAAGGTTGATCAAGAGCAGCAACAATTAAGACTTTGAGCAAAATGATTATGCTGACCAGTTTTCATTGCCGGACGAAACCAACTTTATTCACTTCGCTATTAATACTTCTTGGAGAGCCAATAACATTTAACAAGCTCTTTGTATTCTTGCTGCTTACACACACACACACACAACACACACACACGCACAAATACACACACATGCACACACGTATTTATATGTAGATGTGTATATATATAGATATATTTATATATATGTGTGTGTATGCCTATATATATATATATATATTATACACATAAATATATATATATATACATATACATACACATATATGAGTAAGTGTGTGTGCGTCTGTGTATGTATGTATGTATGTATGTATGTATGTATGTATGTATGTATGTATGTATGTATGTATGTATGTATGTATGTATGTATGTATGTATGTATGTATGTATGTATGTATGTTTGTATGTATATTGATTAGTGTCTAACTCACTGATCTTTCATTATACACCCACAAGGAATGAATTGTATTAATTAAACTCACCAGTACTATAATATTTTGATTATATACTTTAATTATAATTAGTATGTCACTAACCGGCGGAATCGTTAATTGCTATGTTAATCTACATCCTCTTGTTTTGTTTTGTTTTAAAAATAGGTTGTAATGTAGAATTAATTTCCTTATTATAACAGAATAATTTAGCAGTTTATATCTCTTTTACTAAAACCTTATTGTATGGGCGTCTGTCTGTTTGTCTCTCTGTCATGCTTTGACCTTTACTACTACAATTAAAAGAGCTGACATCTTTTTGCAATGAAGTGTTTGGCTGTATGTAAGGGTTTTCAAGAATTTTACCCTGTACTGTGTGTTGAATTCATAGTGTGTAGAAGGAAGTTGTGTAAGAAATATCATAATGCACATTCATTTACCCATCAGAAGAATTATATGACAAAGATTTTCATTTAATTTACTTTTCCTGAGATTGTAATACAGTTTGTCTCTATTGAAAACCATCTAGATTGAAAACCATCAGTTTTCTCTGTACGTCACTAATTAATTAGTTTGTTTTGAAACTTCCTAAAAATTTTAATTGTAATATGTTTTTATCGAAATGGACTTCTAACGATTCTTTAACTATTGAAGATTTCAAGTGCAGAAAACTAATTTTTATTCTCTGCGAGATAACGTTTTTTAACACCACAAAATAGCGTTTCCATTTTGCCTTTTCTCTCTCTTATACACTTCATTTCTCTATTTTGTACAGACATATCAGTAAAAACACTTCTTCAAATCATAAATTTAATTAGCCTCAGCCAAATTATGTTGATTCCAGTGTCCTTTCATATTTGTGTTTTGAAGAAGAAAAATGGTTTTAATTTATTTACGTAAGATCTACCAAATTAAAACTTGTATATATAAATTAGCTATTAAACTGACAAAGTAAAACGAGTCTTGAACACACGCATCGTCAGCTTAAAAATATATTCTGTATCATACAATAGTCTAGTGACAATTTCTTTTCAATGAGTGCTTTCTTTTCAATTTGTTTTCTCTGTGTTATTCTAGCAAAAGGACTTCTTTATTTCTGTCATATCTATATTACAGAAGAATAGGAATTTAATTTTTTTCTACACCAGTAATACAGTTTTAAGAGATGAAATTAACTATTTGTAAATACACAGTGTTACTTAGCCAAAAAGCATTTCTTGCTATGCAAAAACAATCCATAAAAGAGTATTAGAAAGGGAAGGAAGACCAAGACGCCATTATTTCCCTATACACTTCACATTGGTTGAAACTGAAATTTGTGACATACATATAAATGTGTATATTGCATCTCTTTCGCTCTCCTTCTCTCTCTCTCTCTCTCTCTCTCTCTCCATCTCTCTCTACACACACATATGCACACAGACTCATGCGAGTCCACATACATACCTTTATGCGTTGACTTACTTATGGCGTCTAACTTTTGGCGGGGTCTTTATCTACACCTTAGTTCATATTCAACCCCATCAATATTTCATATACTCTAGGGCGGCGAGCTGGCCGAAAGGTTAGCACGCCGGGCGAAATGCTTAGCAGTATTTCGTCTGTCTTTACGTTCTGAGTTCAAATTCCGCCGAGGTCGACTTTGCCGTTCATCCTTTCGAGGTCGATAAATTAAGTACCAGTTGCGTACCGGAGTCGATCTAATCGACTGGCCCCTTCCCCCTAAAATTTCGGGCCTTGTGCCTAGAGTATAAAAGAATATATTATATACTCTCATCCACTCCCACCATCGATTCTTCAATATGTAATTTCATTTGATATATTTTATTTCCGTCATTTTTATACTTGTTTATTTGTCCTCGTTTTCTTTTTATCCTTGACTCGTTTCAGTCATGCTTTCAGCAACCTCATGAAGGGGTTAGTTGAACAAATCGATACCAGAACAACAGTAGGTTTTTTTTTTCTTTTTAATGCCTGGTGTTTATTCTATCGTTCTCTATTGCAGAACCACTAAGTTAAAGGGACATAAACAAGTAAACATCAGTTGTCAAGCGGTAATGGGAACAAAAACGTTACAAACACACACACACACGCACGCACACACAAATACATACATCCACATATATACAACAGGTTTCTGCCCTCCAAATTCATTGACAAACATTAGTTGGCTTGATTCTATCGTAAAAGACACCAGATCAAGGTGCCATATAGGAGCAGTGAAACCAAAATTAGCAGTTGTAAAGTTTCTCAACTACACAACCATGCCAGTGACTTTATATATTTTTGAATGGATACATTTTCATTCGTTTGTGTGTGTATGACTGATTGCAACTTCTATATGTTTGCGTATATGCTTATGTAATTGTTTGTTTGCCCGTTCCTGTACGCTTGAACATATATAACTTTATAATATAAGAAATGAATAAAAATGGGTGAGTATAAGTCTGCATGTACGTACGTATCTTGGTGTACATGTATATATATATATATATATATATATATATGTATGTATGTGTGTGTGTGTGTGTGTGTGTATGTATGTATGTATGTATGTATGTGTGTATATATATATGTATGTATGTATGCATGTATGTATGTGTATATATATATATATATATATATATAATATATATATATATGTATGTATGTATGTATGTATGTATGTGTATATACATATATATATATGTATATATACATATATATATATATATATATAATATATATATATTATATAT